>NC_133325.1:659616647-659916647 GCF_042186555.1 Aquarana catesbeiana | reverse complement strand
GGACGCACTGCACTAAATGTAAATAGTCTAGAAGATAACAGGAACGGATCTAGCTGAACACTGTGAGCAGGACGCACTGCACTAAATGTAAATAGCAGGAACGGATCTAGCTGAACACTGTGAGCAGGACGCACTGCACTAAATGTAAATAGCAGGAACGGATCTAGCTGAACACTGTGAGCAGGACGCACTGCACTAAATGTAAATAACAGGAACCGATCTAGCTGAACACTGTGAGCAGGACGCACTGCACTAAATGTAAATAGTCTAGAAGATAACAGGAACGGATCTAGCTGAACACTGTGAGCAGGACGCACTGCACTAAATGTAAATAGCAGGAACGGATCTAGCTGAACACTGTGAGCAGGACGCACTGCACTAAATGTAAATAGCAGGAACGGATCTAGCTAAACACTGTGAGCAGGACGCACTGCACTAAATGTAAATAGCAGGAACGGATCTAGCTGAACACTGTGAGCAGGACGCACTGCACTAAATGTAAATAACAGGAACGGATCTAGCTGAACACTGTGAGCAGGACGCACTGCACTAAATGTAAATAGCAGGAACGGATCTAGCTGAACACTGTGAGCAGGACGCACTACACTAAATGTAAATAGCAGGAACGGATCTAGCTGAACACTGTGAGCAGGACGCACTGCACTAAATGTAAATTGCAGGAACGGATCTAGCTGAACACTGTGAGCAGGACGCACTGCACTAAATGTAAATAGTCTAGAAGATAACAGGAACGGATCTAGCTGAACACTGTGAGCAGGACGCACTGCACTAAATGTAAATAGCAGGAACGGCTCTAGCTGAACACTGTGAGCAGGACGCACTGCACTAAATGTAAATAGCAGGAACGGATCTAGCTGAACACTGTGAGCAGGACGCACTGCACTAAATGTAAATAACAGGAACGGATCTAGCTGAACACTGTGAGCAGGACGCACTGCACTAAATGTAAATAGTCTAGAAGATAACAGGAACGGATCTAGCTGAACACTGTGAGCAGGACGCACTGCACTAAATGTAAATAGCAGGAACGGATCTAGCTGAACACTGTGAGCAGGACGCACTGCACTAAATGTAAATAGCAGGAACGGATCTAGCTGAACACTGTGAGCAGGACGCACTGCACTAAATGTAAATAACAGGAACGGATCTAGCTGAACACTGTGAGCAGGACGCACTGCACTAAATGTAAATAGTCTAGAAGATAACAGGAACGGATCTAGCTGAACACTGTGAGCAGGACGCACTGCACTAAATGTAAATAGCAGGAACGGATCTAGCTGAACACTGTGAGCAGGACGCACTGCACTAAATGTAAATAGCAGGAACGGATCTAGCTGAACACTGTGAGCAGGACGCACTGCACTAAATGTAAATAGCAGGAACGGATCTAGCTGAACACTGTGAGCAGGACGCACTGCACTAAATGTAAATAACAGGAACGGATCTAGCTGAACACTGTGAGCAGGACGCACTGCACTAAATGTAAATAGCAGGAACGGATCTAGCTGAACACTGTGAGCAGGACGCACTACACTAAATGTAAATAGCAGGAACGGATCTAGCTGAACACTGTGAGCAGGACGCACTGCACTAAATGTAAATTGCAGGAACGGATCTAGCTGAACACTGTGAGCAGGACGCACTGCACTAAATGTAAATAGTCTAGAAGATAACAGGAACGGATCTAGCTGAACACTGTGAGCAGGACGCACTGCACTAAATGTAAATAGTCTAGAAGATAACAGGAACGATCTAGCTGAACACTGTGAGCAGGACGCACTGCACTAAATGTAAATAGCAGGAATGGATCTAGCTGAACACTGTGAGCAGGACGCACTGCACTAAATGTAAATAGCAGGAACGGATCTAGCTGAACACTGTGAGCAGGACGCACTGCACTAAATGTAAATAACAGGAACGGATCTAGCTGAACACTGTGAGCAGGACGCACTGCACTAAATGTAAATAGTCTAGAAGATAACAGGAACGGATCTAGCTGAACACTGTGAGCAGGACGCACTGCACTAAATGTAAATAGCAGGAACGGATCTAGCTGAACACTGTGAGCAGGACGCACTGCACTAAATGTAAATAGCAGGAACGGATCTAGCTGAACACTGTGAGCAGGACGCACTGCACTAAATGTAAATAACAGGAACGGATCTAGCTGAACACTGTGAGCAGGACGCACTGCACTAAATGTAAATAGTCTAGAAGATAACAGGAACGGATCTAACTGAACACTGTGAGCAGGACGCACTGCACTAAATGTAAATAGCAGGAACGGATCTAGCTGAACACTGTGAGCAGGACGCACTGCACTAAATGTAAATAGCAGGAACGGATCTAGCTGAACACTGTGAGCAGGACGCACTGCACTAAATGTAAATAGCAGGAACGGATCTAGCTGAACACTGTGAGCAGGACGCACTGCACTAAATGTAAATAACAGGAACGGATCTAGCTGAACACTGTGAGCAGGACGCACTGCACTAAATGTAAATAGCAGGAACGGATCTAGCTGAACACTGTGAGCAGGACGCACTACACTAAATGTAAATAGCAGGAACGGATCTAGCTGAACACTGTGAGCAGGACGCACTGCACTAAATGTAAATTGCAGGAACGGATCTAGCTGAACACTGTGAGCAGGACGCACTGCACTAAATGTAAATAGTCTAGAAGATAACAGGAACGGATCTAGCTGAACACTGTGAGCAGGACGCACTGCACTAAATGTAAATAGTCTAGAAGATAACAGGAACGGATCTAGCTGAACACTGTGAGCAGGACGCACTGCACTAAATGTAAATAGCAGGAACGGATCTAGCTGAACACTGTGAGCAGGACGCACTGCACTAAATGTAAATAGCAGGAACGGATCTAGCTGAACACTGTGAGCAGGACGCACTGCACTAAATGTAAATAACAGGAACGGATCTAGCTGAACACTGTGAGCAGGACGCACTGCACTAAATGTAAATAGTCTAGAAGATAACAGGAACGGATCTAGCTGAACACTGTGAGCAGGACGCACTGCACTAAATGTAAATAACAGGAACGGATCTAGCTGAACACTGTGAGCAGGACGCACTGCACTAAATGTAAATAACAGGAACGGATCTAGCTGAACACTGTGAGCGGGACGCACTGCACTAAATGTAAATAGCAGGAACGGATCTAGCTGAACACTGTGAGCAGGACGCACTACACTAAATGTAAATAGCAGGAACGGATCTAGCTGAACACTGTGAGCAGGACGCACTGCACTAAATGTAAATTGCAGGAACGGATCTAGCTGAACACTGTGAGCAGGACGCACTGCACTAAATGTAAATAGTCTAGAAGATAACAGGAACGGATCTAGCTGAACACTGTGAGCAGGACGCACTGCACTAAATGTAAATAGTCTAGAAGATAACAGGAACGATCTAGCTGAACACTGTGAGCAGGACGCACTGCACTAAATGTAAATAGCAGGAATGGATCTAGCTGAACACTGTGAGCAGGACGCACTGCACTAAATGTAAATAGCAGGAACGGATCTAGCTGAACACTGTGAGCAGGACGCACTGCACTAAATGTAAATAACAGGAACGGATCTAGCTGAACACTGTGAGCAGGACGCACTGCACTAAATGTAAATAGTCTAGAAGATAACAGGAACGGATCTAGCTGAACACTGTGAGCAGGACGCACTGCACTAAATGTAAATAGCAGGAACGGATCTAGCTGAACACTGTGAGCAGGACGCACTGCACTAAATGTAAATAGCAGGAACGGATCTAGCTGAACACTGTGAGCAGGACGCACTGCACTAAATGTAAATAACAGGAACGGATCTAGCTGAACACTGTGAGCAGGACGCACTGCACTAAATGTAAATAGTCTAGAAGATAACAGGAACGGATCTAACTGAACACTGTGAGCAGGACGCACTGCACTAAATGTAAATAGCAGGAACGGATCTAGCTGAACACTGTGAGCAGGACGCACTGCACTAAATGTAAATAGCAGGAACGGCTCTAGCTGAACACTGTGAGCAGGACGCACTGCACTAAATGTAAATAGCAGGAACGGATCTAGCTGAACACTGTGAGCAGGACGCACTGCACTAAATGTAAATAACAGGAACGGATCTAGCTGAACACTGTGAGCAGGACGCACTGCACTAAATGTAAATAGCAGGAACGGATCTAGCTGAACACTGTGAGCAGGACGCACTACACTAAATGTAAATAGCAGGAACGGATCTAGCTGAACACTGTGAGCAGGACGCACTGCACTAAATGTAAATTGCAGGAACGGATCTAGCTGAACACTGTGAGCAGGACGCACTGCACTAAATGTAAATAGTCTAGAAGATAACAGGAACGGATCTAGCTGAACACTGTGAGCAGGACGCACTGCACTAAATGTAAATAGTCTAGAAGATAACAGGAACGGATCTAGCTGAACACTGTGAGCAGGACGCACTGCACTAAATGTAAATAGCAGGAACGGATCTAGCTGAACACTGTGAGCAGGACGCACTGCACTAAATGTAAATAGCAGAAACGGATCTAGCTGAACACTGTGAGCAGGACGCACTGCACTAAATGTAAATAGCAGGAACGGATCTAGCTGAACACTGTGAGCAGGACGCACTGCACTAAATGTAAATAACAGGAACGGATCTAGCTGAACACTGTGAGCAGGACGCACTGCACTAAATGTAAATAGCAGGAACGGATCTAGCTGAACACTGTGAGCAGGACGCACTACACTAAATGTAAATAGCAGGAACGGATCTAGCTGAACACTGTGAGCAGGACGCACTGCACTAAATGTAAATTGCAGGAACGGATCTAGCTGAACACTGTGAGCAGGACGCACTGCACTAAATGTAAATAGTCTAGAAGATAACAGGAACGGATCTAGCTGAACACTGTGAGCAGGACGCACTGCACTAAATGTAAATAGCAGGAACGGATCTAGCTGAACATTGTGAGCAGGACGCACTGCACTAAATGTAAATAGCAGG
This sequence comes from Aquarana catesbeiana, assembly GCF_042186555.1. Classification (NCBI taxonomy): domain Eukaryota; kingdom Metazoa; phylum Chordata; class Amphibia; order Anura; family Ranidae; genus Aquarana; species Aquarana catesbeiana. The sequence goes on along the minus strand of NC_133325.1, from coordinate 659,911,603 downwards.
AACGGATCTAGCTGAACACTGTGAGCAGGACGCACTGCATTAAATGTAAATAGTCTAGATAGAAGATAACAGGAACGGATCTAGCTAAACTGAATACAGTGTATATATATATATGCAACACCTGGGATGCATATATATACACAATACACTGTAAGTGCAGCTAACTGACTGACTGTTCTGCCTAATCTATCTAACTCAAATCAAATGACACTGTCTCTCTCTCTCTCTATCTCTCAGCACACCGGAACACACACTACACAGGGCCGCCGTGCAGGCGGCCTTATATAGTGTGGGGTGTGTACTAAATCCCCTGAGCCATAATTGGCCAAAGCCACCCTGGCTTTGGCCAATTACAGCTCTCTCTACTGACGGCGCTGTGATTGGCCAAGCATGCGGGTCATAGTGCATGCTTGGCCAATCATCAGCCAGCAATGCACTGCGATGCCGCAGTGAATTATGGGCCGTGATGCGCCACACGAATTTGGCGCGAACGGCCCATATCGTTCGCAATTCGACGAACGATCGAACAGCCAATGTTCGAGTCGAACATGGGTTCGACTCGAACACGAAGCTCATCCCTATTCTTTGGTTTTTCACCCAGCACACAGCAGAGACCTCCTCCAGAGCAGAGTGGAGATGTGTAAATCACGGATGGCAGACTTGATCTTCTTCTATTGTGAGTCCCGACTGCCCTGCATTCCTCACTGTGATGTAAATGTGCTGTGTACTTTTCAGTGCAGGTTTATTGAATATGAATGTAAAGTTCTTGAACAGGTTAGGAATTAGTGTGACATGTCAGGTGCTACATAGATGTAATCTACATGCACATTATATCTTCTAAAAAGAATGATTTTTAATAAGATATAATGTGTATGTGGATTACATCTATGTAGCGCCTGAAATGTCACACTAGTTCCTAACCTGTTCAAGAATATAAGCATTACACAGCAAAGGATGCGATTTCTTATCCCAGCCCAACTCCAAGAAAGTCCACTCTTGCAGTGTGGGGGAGAAGGGGGTATAGTCTTTTTTTTACTTACCTGATTCTATGCTTCAGCTAGCTCCAGTGTCCTCCTCCTCCCTAGACATCATCACATATAGAAGAATAACCCTGTATGGTCCAAAGTGGAGGCTGCAATGTCCCAGTAAGGGAGGGATTCCCACATCCACCCCACACTTGTGTGGATGGAGGAATATGTCAGCCACTTGCTATCTAGTGGACTGTTTGTTTATAGTGCACTTTATAGTACTTTGCATGGTGTGTTTGATTTGCAGCATTGGGAGTTTGGTAGTAAATCCAACACCAAATTTTGTGCAAATGAACCATAAGAATTCGACTAGAGTTATTTGAATATTATTTAGGAGTTATTCACATTATGTTATAGTATTTACATTTTTTTTATTTACAGCACCAGGAGTGTGGTCTTAACTCCCTCACAAAATGTTTTTGCAGCACAGGGATTTTGGTCCCACATACATCTGATATGTAATTGAATATTTATGAGTTGTTCACATTATATTATAGATAGATAGATAGATAGATAGATAGATAGATAGATAGATAGATAGATAGATAGATAGATAGATAGATAGATAGATAGATAGATATATGTATATATAGATAGATATATCTATCTATATATATCTATATATATAGATAGATATATAGATAGATATATCTATCTATATATATAGATAGATATATCTAGATAGATATATCTATCTATATATATAGATATATATATCTAGATAGATATATATATCTATATATCTAGATATATATCTAGATATATAGATATATATATCTATAGAGAGAGAGATATCTCTCTCTCTCTCTCTCTCTCTCTCTCTCTCTCTATATATATATATATTTGATATAATTTATATGGGTACTGCTATGCAATAGAGTGTATATACTCCTGGTCAGGGCTGGACTGGGACAAAAATTTGGCCCTGGACTTCACCCAGACTGGCCCACTTTGACAGGTCTCTCCCATGCCGGCTCGCCACCCAAGCCCCCCCCCCCCCACTAGCTATTAGCCGTTTTACATTATTTCTCTTATAGGCAGTATCAGTGGGGAAGCTAGACATTATTTCACCTGGGGCAAAGAATCAGTTTGGCGCCCCCCCCAATGGAACAAGATTAGGCAGGAAAGTGAGGCCGCCCTCCTTCCAGATCGTATGATGAGCTTCTAAGTGTTGACTCCTGAGCATCATGTCTGTATTCAGGCGCGCTGCATAACTAGCCAGGGAGAGGAGGTGAGCACTGCGGGGGGGGGGGACAGAGGACTGGAGGGAGGCAGCGGTCCACTGTCACTGAAATCGGCCCACTGAGCCATCGGCCCACCGGGAAACTCCCTGTAGTCCCAATGGCCAGTACATGCCTGCTCCTGGTCTCTGTACTCTGCAGTTTACCGCTCTTGACTCCTGCACATCGTATATTACTATACATACACCTTGCCTCTGCACTCTGTATGTTTTCCTCTCCTGACTCTTGCACACTGTACATTATCTTTGCTCCTAAACCTTGTACGTTGTAATTTATACAATCCTGATCCTCTGCACTCTATATGTAGTTATAATGATCAGGTTTGTGTGTACGATAATTGGTCATAGGGGGGACGCAGCTCGACATGTTCGCCCTGGGCGCTGTTTGACCTTGTCCCGGCACTGTCCGCCAATGCCTGTAGAACATCTCACTAATGAGGACCAGCAAGTAGTCCAAAAGATGTTAAGGGAAGAATGCAATGCTTTTGCAAAAGATGACTGACGTCGGATGTATTCCTTCCTTACAGTTACAGATTTGCCTCAAAGACAACACACCTGTTAAGAGAACTTGTATGTCTGTACCAAAACCACTGCACCAGGAAGTAAAGGAGTACCTGCAGGTTCTGCTTAACCGTGGGTGGATCGCATAATCAAAATCTTCATACTCCTCACCCATTGTGTGCATAAGAAAGAAAGATGGCAACTTAAGATTGTGCTGTGACTACAGAGAGTTAAATCCGAAGTCCATTTCTGACCGTCATCCAATTCCAAGGATTCAAGACATGCTTGACAGTTTAGCAGAGAGTTCATGGTTCTCTGTGCTAGACCAGGGAAAAGCATATCAAGGATTTGTGGAAGAAGCCAGTTAGCTGCCTTTATCACACCTTGGGGTTTGCATGAATGGATATGCATACCCTTTGGTCTTGGCTCTGCACCTGCCGAATTACAATGCAGTATGAAATTATGCTTAACTGGCTTGAGGGATGACATCTGCCTGCCTAACCTAGATGACAATCTGGTCCACAGCAAATCATTCTATGAGCATGTAGAACATGTACGGTTAGTACTTCAACATTGTCAACAACATGGAGTTAAACTAACAGGCAGAAAATATGAGCTTTTTAAAGACACAGTCAGATTCCTGGGCAAAATGGTCTTAAAAGATGGCCATTCCATAGATCGAGCCGAGATTGCACCTGTACTTGCATGGAGAGATAAAAGACCAGAGACTGTTGGAGAACTATATTACCAAAAGTATTGGGACACCTCCCTTTACATGCACATAAACTTTAATGGCATCCCAGTCTTAGTCCGTAGAGGTTCAATATTGCGTTGGCCCACCCTTTGCAGCTATAAGACCTTCAACTCTTCTTCAAAGGCAGTCCACAAGGTTTAGGAGTGTGTCCATGGGAATGTTTGACCAGAAGCGCATTTGCGAGGTCAGGCACTGATATTGGATGAGAAGGCCTGGCTTTCAGTCTCCTCTCTAATTCATCCCAAAGAACTAAGAATGGGATGCCATCAAAGCTCATCTGAGGGTAAAGGCAGGTGTCCCAATACTTTTGACAATATAGTGTACAAAACTTCTACAGAATTGCAAAACCTCTCTATGAATTACTGTCACCAGAGTCAAAACCTACTCTGACTTCAGCACCTTCTAAGCAGACCAGAAAGAGAAAAAGAAACCTTTACCAAAATTGCAAGGTCAACTTCTCTCCCATCATCCAATTGATTAGACAAACCACCATCAGGAAGTATTGAGCCAGCTTATCGAAGTATTAACTCATCCTTCAGTTCTGGGATATCCAGACTATTTTAAGTCGTGCTTCACTGTGATGCCTCTCAAGAAGGACTAGGTGCTGTATTATACCAAGATCAGGAGGGGAAATTTTAAAGGTAATTGCTTATGGATCTAGAATGCTTACACCTGCTGGGAAGAATTACCACATGCACTCACAAAAAGCTAGAGTTTCTAGCAATGGGCAATTTGTGACAGTCTTCAAGATTACCTATATTACTGTCCGTCATTTGTGGTATACATTGACAATAACCCTCTAACTTACCTCCTTAAAGTGGAGTTCCACCCATATTTTCATCTTTATATAAATCGTTTCCTTTCTACTTGCACAACATTTGGGGAAAATTTTTTTTTTACTCACTGTATCTGACTTGTTGCTATGGGGTCCCTTGTAATCTGCCATTTCCGGGCCGCGGCGATGTACGTCATATCCTGCGGCGCCTGTGCTCCTGGGAGATGTGTGTCATCCTTTGACAGGAGTCAGCGGGCATCACCGAAGGATTACATTGCGTTATTTCCGAACAGGAAATGATGTGATGAAAGGCGGATCCAAGCGCCAGCAGCACCCTATCCCGGTGTTCTGTCGAAGTGCCCACTATCGAGAAGTGCCCGGTATGTACTGCGCATGCACCATATGGAACAGCACAACAGCTGATTTGCCGAACATTGTGCATCGCTGCTGCTGAAGGGCAGTTGGAGGGCAGCTAGTGGCTGTGTTGAAGAGCTGGTTTTGTCTGTGTTGCAACCCGCCCTTTCACACAGGCAAAACCGGCCGTTCAACACAGCAAACCCTCCCTGCAACACAGACAAAACCGGACCATCAGCACACTGTAAAGCCGCCCCACAACAGTGAGGCACAATGTGAGAACTACGGTTTGCCCCCACTGTTTGTATAGGTTTCAATTGTGGCCGTGAAATGGTATCTCCCATCGAGAGATGCCTCCTACGATGTGCGCTTGCGCCCTGGTCATGTCACTCCAGCAAGTCGGCAAATCAGCTGAAGTGCGGCTCCGTCCTGCGCATATGCGGGCACTATTCGAGGGGGGCACTTCTCGACAGAACACCGGAAGAAAGTCCTAGTGGGCTTCACATGCCCACAATGAAGGTGGAAGCACTTAGGAAGATGAAATATAAGGTAAGTAAATGCTAAAAATGATGTACTTAAAACGGGATTGAATTACAGACATGATTTAATGTATATTATGTAGACAAGCAGAGGGGATGCTGGAAAAAAAATTATATGGGCGAAACTCCGCTTTAAAACAGCAAAGTTGAATGCAAAAGTCCCTAGATGGGTTGCAGAATTGGCCAACTTTAACTTTACCATTGAGTACTGCCCAGGGAAAAGATATATTAATGCAGATGTACTTTCTTGTATGCCCTTGAGTCCTGAACAGTACATGCAACAATGTTCAAAAAAGTAGATCCTAAGACTATCAGTAACATAACCCAAGCTATTCAATTACACGAGGAAGAAAGAATGCCTTGGCTGTGCCCGATGATGATCGCCAATGCAACATCAGAAATAGATCATGGTGCATTAAAGAAAGTAGCTCAAATTCGCAGTGACAATAAGAACAGCACAAAAGGAAGATCTGGTGATTGGAAAAGTATGGAAGTACAAAAGTCAAAATAAGTTTCCATCAAAGCATGAACATCAAGGTGAACCTTCTGATCTTTCCATACTCATGAGACAGTGGACCAAACTTTACCTCAACAATGATAGTATTTTGAGACAAAAAACATCAACCGACTCTCAGCTAGTGTTGCCCAAGATGTACCATCACTTAAAGCGGGAGTCCGGCGACCAATCTCTTTTTTTTTTTTTTTAGGTCATTGAGACACTGTGCTAATCCCAAAATAATACTCACAGTTTGGGTGTAATATTTCTGCCTCTGTCTGTTTTCGTACTGAAGAATAACTTAAAAAATGTGATGCTGGCTGTTTCCATCTTGCTTGTGGGCATGTGAAGCCCACAAGCATTGATTTCCTGGATGCGGTGAATGCTGTTCATTCACAGCTTGTTCACGCGCATGATCATTGTTCCCGCACTGAATCTTGGGAAGCCTGACACTAAGCTCCCAGGAGACAGTGCGGCGTCGGGGAAAGGCAATAAACACGCCTACTCCCATGGGAGGAGAGACAGGAAGTGCCACAATAAAGTACAATATAAAGGTAATTACAGCGATAAAAAAAATTTTTGTGCAGCATTTGAACATCTATGCAATTAACTGAAGGCGGTAAGATTAAGTTAAAAATTTGAGTGGAACCCCACTTTAACATTTAAAGAACTGCATGAAGAGATGGGACATTTAGGAGTTGAAAGGACTGTAAATGTAAATCTAATCTTTTGGCCACATATGCAAAGTGACACTGAGCATTATATCACTCAACAATGTACTTGTTGAAAGGATAAATGCCCAAATAAGCCTATTCAAGCTCCATTTAATAATATTGTAAAAACTTATCCTTTTCAAATGGTTTCCATTGACTTTCTGCATGTTGAAGCATGTAAAGGTAGATATGAGTATATCTTAGTGGTAATAGACCATTTTACAAGATTTGCTCAGGCATATGTAACCAAGAACAAGACAGCAAAAACTGTTACAGATAGACCATTCAATGATTTTGTATTGAAATTTGGATTTCCAAACAGAATTCACCATGATATGGGTAGAGAGTTTGAAAATCAATTGTTTTTGGCATTGGGGAAGCACTGCCACATCCAAAATTCTCATACAACTCCATACCACCCAGAAGGCAATGAACAATTTAAAAGATTCAATCATACCCTATTATTATATTATAAAGCGCTGCGTAAACTGTTGGCGCTATATAAATCCTGAATAATAATAATAATCCATTCTTCGTACTTTGTCACCAGAATCAAAAAGGGACTGGAAAAGTTCACTTGCAAAGGTAGTACATGCCTATAATTGTACTCGGAGTGAAGCTACAGGATATTCTCCTTTTTTTCTTACTGATTGTAAGATCTCCAAGACTACCCATTGACAGCATGTTTGACACTCCAGTCAATAAAAATGCAAAACACACTCTGAATATGTGAACACATGGACAAAGAGAATGACTAAAGCTTATGAAGTTGCTTCAAAAACAGCTATGACAAAGTTCATGGTATTAAACTAAAACCTCGTAGTAAAGTTCTTGTACGAAACCTTACAGAGGAGGTCCTGGAAAATTGAGATCCTATTGGGAAGATACCATATACTGTATGTCATTCTTAAGTGTAAAGATAGTCCAGTGTACAAAGTCAAACCAAAGACAGGAAAAGGTAGAACAGGAATCCCACACCGCAATTTGTTATTGCCATATGATTTATATATCTGTTGGTTGTAGAATATGTATTTGTTGTATTTACATAGCTGTGTTAGGACCTGGGAGTGGGAACAGGAAGTAGGAAGTTATGAAGTGAAACTAGAAGAAATATCTTTTACATGTGGCTCTCTGCTGGCTGGAATAAACAAGCTCTTCACAAGATTCATCTGACTATTCATCATTGCTTCCACAAAATCTACATGGTGACAGAAGTGGAACTGCTGAAACATCATTGCTCAGAATCTACGTGGCATACAGCCCCTAATCTTTGATAATGACATTGTTAACAACTGGCTGAAATTCAAAAGAGAATGGGACATGTACAGCAAAGCAGGACTCTCAGACAAGTCAAAGGTATAAGCTTACACTCTTCTCAATTTTGCTGGTTCAGATGCACTAGATAAATATGAGTCATTTGATTGTCAAGATAAAGAGGACAGAAAGGACCCTGATGTCTTAATCAAGAAGTTTAATGAGATATGCTTACCACAGCGTAATGTGATAATAGACAGACATGCATTTAACATGATGGCTCAGAAACCTGATGAAGAAATACACACAGACTACCGGCTACAAAATGTGATTTTGGTGCACTAACATATGAACTGATACGTAACAGGCTTGTATGTGGGATCTACAATCATGCAGTTCGTGTTCAGAGAAAAAGATTTAACACTGGAATCAACCATCAGACTATGTAGGTTGTTTGAACATTCTGAAAGGGCCACTAAGGAACTAAAAAAGAGAGGCAGAAGTGTTTGTGGTGCAACAGAACAAAAGGCAGCAACTGTGGTAGTGAACACGCTCCAGCTTTTAACAAAAGGTGTAACTCATGCAACATATGGAATCATTTTGCAAAATGTTGTAGGTCTAAGCCTCAAAATAGAGGCACGTGGATGACACCATCTAGTCATACGAAACAACAAAATGTGCACAGAATTAATGAAGTGGAAAGTGATGATCACCAAAACTGTTTTCATTGTGAAAGTGTGGACCTAATTGCAAATAAGGGAGAAATATTCACCACCTTCTCAACAGCATGCAACAAACATATCAAGTTGAAAATTGACACTGGTACCAAATGCAATGTCATGTCCTTATCCACATTGCACAACATTGACCCCCAAAGCTGAAATTGATCAGTCAAAGTAAACCTGATTGCTTATGCTCAAACAATTCAGACACTGGGCACTTTTACCTTGGATCTATCAGGGGACAAGCTGCTATTCCACATTGTGGATATAAATGTCAAGAACCTGCTAGGCTTACCAGACAGCACGCACTTAAATCTAATACAACTCAGTCCAGAAGTACATACAGTACAACAACAGACTCCTGAGATGACCGCTTATGAGGACTTAATTTAGGAACTGACACTGTTAGTAAGCTTCCAGTCATGTATCGCATGCGCATAGATGAAATGGTACAGCCTACCGTGTGTGCCCCTCAAAGGATCCCACTGGCTATAAAAAACAGTCTTGCAAGAGTTGGAAAGGATGACTAGACTGAACATCATTGCACCAGTGCAGGAGGCTACCCCCTGGGTGTCCGCCATGGCAGCAGTAGTCAAGAAAGATGGCACTGTCCGCATATGAATTGATCCTGTGCACCTCCTAAAAGGCTCGCCTGAGGCCTTATCACCCGTTAAAAACTGTAGAGCAAGTGATCGCTGAACTGCCACAGGCATGAGGAGGGGGAGGGGTGCTCCAGCCCAAAAAAACTGGTCAAGGTCTATTACAATATACAAAAACATATTTGGGGGGCACACCCTACAATGTGTTTAAATTCAAGATGGTGCTACTATAAGACCTACAAACAGTACAACATTCAGCTCCCATGGTTGAGACAAAGGATCTTCCATTCTATTACTAGAGTAGAACCCACTAATTCGGGGTACTTTGTTGCAGTAAGTGGGCTTAGCACTATATGGCCATATAGTGTGACCAAACCCCTGTATTTTTTGAATATGTTCAGGTGTTTTTAACTAGCCTTGCAGGAAATGTCATTCTTGAATGTGTGTGCTGTAAAATATTTTGTACTGTTCTAGTATTAAACACAGTTTTCCACTCGTCGCCCTCCTTAATCCTCACGATTGTATGCCCCTCTCAAATCAAGGTTCATGAAAACCATTGCTCCCTTGAGGCGGTCAAATAACTCCGTAATCAACGGAATCAGATAGGCATTGTTAATCGTGAAATGATTGAGACCCCTTATAATCAATGCAACGGGGTGATTTACTAAGATGAATGCACTACGCCAGTTCACACCTTAATTGATGCGCCGGAAACGCCATTGATTGAATGTGCGAACCGGCGCACGCAGACGATAATAAATATGCAAACTGCAACTGGTGCTAGGGTAACTGCAGTTTTTTCATTGATAATAGCGCACGCCCAGTCCAATTGGTTAATTTCATCTCATTGGATGTGTCTTGTTTGGCAATTAGTAGGCGTTCTCAGTGAATTAACCATTTTGATGCTAATCTCATTCCTATTACTTCTAATATATTTTTGAAATGTGTTTTTTTTCTATTTGTACCCAAATCTTTCAATACATTACAAAGAACAGAGAAGTGTTTCTAAACCCAATAAATTAATATTTTCTGATCTTGATCTTTAAAGGTGACCATACACTGCAATCAGTTAGATCTTTAAAAAAATTAGATTTAGTGCAAGAGCTTGTTTGCTTTCCTATAATTTAAAGTGCGTCTTCCTATTACCTATTTTGCCAAAATATCGAGTTGTACAGAGACTGGCTAATAAGATTGCATAGTGCATGACCATCTTAAGTGCCAAATTTGGAATGTAGATGTGCCATGACCTACTTGTATTTTCCTATTGATATTTCTTGGGCATTATATAAGGCACATGAGAACCCACCTTTTTTCAAGACATGCTAGAGTGATCAGGAATCTTCAAACTACGGCTCTAGATATATATTTGGGCAGCACAGTGGTGTAGTGGTTAGCACTTTCACCTAGCAGCAAAAGGGTCACTGGTTCAAATCCTGCCCGCGACACCATCTGCCTGGAGTTTGCATGTTCTCCCTGTGCCTGTGTGGGTTTCTTCCCACACTCTAAAAACATGCTGGTAGGTAAATCGGATCCTGTCTAAGTTGGCCTTAATATGTCTGAATGCGTGTTAGGGACCCACACAAACACCACCCCATGTTAAAAAAATATATATATTTTCATAATTTGCAAATAAGGATCATCTCTTCCTCAGAGAACAGTGAGCGGAGCATGGTGGTGGGAAGAAATTAGCAGCAGTACAAGTAACTTCCTGTAGGGGCGTGATGTCATTCCTGTGTGTTGTCCGCCACTTCCAGGAAACAGATATGCGCCACAGACACATACCTAAGTGCAAATGGCACTCGTGCATTTATCTGCAGGAATCCATATTTGGATGTAAGTTAATAAGCAGATGCAGATTTCCAGGACTGGACTAACAAATGTTTATAGTGAAAGGCAACTGGTGTTTTCTATTAAAAAAGGTCTAAATGGGCCATTGACATGCATCACAGTTGAACTTAGGAATGTGTCTTTGCAAAGTTCAACTAAATTAAATCCTCTCTTATTTTTGCTTTGGGATAGAGTGCAGAGGGATTAGAAGCCTTGTCAGTTTTTGGGGATGTTTGCACCCCTGATAGGGTGAAGACAACTCCCAAATTTTACCACTTTCTCCTTCAAATTTATTAACTTCCTGTCACATAGCCAAACAGGTAGTGAGGGTAAAACCCTACCAATGTCTTTCCTTGAGGGGGACACAGGTCAATCTAAATAGTTTCCCCATTAGGTAAATTGCACTCTAGCATTTTGCTCTGTACACCCCAAATTATTAGGTATCTTGGACTGTGGGGTTTATTTACTAAAGGCAAATCCACTTTGCACTACAAGTGCAGTTTGTGGAGATCCGAGGGGGGACATGCAAGGAAATTAAAAAAACACCATCTTTGCTTCTACATGATTGGATGTTAAAATCACCAGTACTTCCCCTCAGATTTTCAGCGGCTACACTTGTATTGCAGAATGGATTTGGCTTTAATAAACCCAAAGATACCTAAGAATTTGGGGTGTACACAACAATGTAGTAGAGTGTAATTTGCCTAATGGGGACACTAGTTAGATTGACCTGTGTGTCCCCAAGGAAAGACATTGGTAGGGTTTTACCCTCACTTCCTGTTTGGCTATGTGACAGGAAGTGAAGACAATTTTAAGAAAAGGGACACAAAGCCCAACCTAAAAAAGACAAGCAGGGGTTATAACACTCACTTGGTTTCCCTCAAATGCCCACAATTAGAATAGGATTGTTTTGAGCTAGATTTTAGCACAGTGCTCTAAATCAGTGCTTTTCAACGCTGTCCTCGAATACCCCCAACAGGCCATGTTTGCAGGTTTTCCTTCATCTTGCCCAGGTGCTTTACATCAGTCAATGGCTTGGTATTTTGGACAGCTATTTTAGCTAAGATAAATTCCCAAAACATGTCCTGTCGGGGGTACTTGAGAACTGAGGCTGAGAACCACTATGCTAAAATGAAAAATTGAATACTTACCTCTCTGTAATTTCTTTCCTGGTGACTATCCATGGCAGCATACGCACAATCCATGCATATGCTACCATGAAGGCACAAGGAAAGTAATTTAGACAAATCACACATTTTTTGGATTTGTCATGCCAATCAGCCTAGTTAAGCTGCAGCTGGGAAATATGTTGCATGAAAAGTAACAAAAAACACAAAAAACATAAAAATTTGCTACAAATGTTATTGATCAACAAAACAGGACTTGGAAAAGAGCAAGGAAAGCAAAAAAAAAAAAAAAAAAAAAACATGTATGTTAAGTTGAGACACTAACAGAAAATGTTTTTGAGGTATGACCATTCTGCATTGTAAATTAACATGAGTTAAAAGGACTGCACCCACAAATGGATATCTATTAAGGATTTAAACATTAGTCACAACATCTTGACAAAGATTTGGCAAAATAGTGCAGCACAAACAATTAAATCAAAGTGAACAACCTACAAACGACACACATTGACAAAATCAAAAATATTTCAGGGGAAAATATCCCCCACCCAAAAAATACAATAAAACAAAGTTAAAAAAAACTTGCTTGAAAACACATCTGTTTTGCAAAGACATAAAAAAAAAATACAAACGAAAATACACGTGTTACAAACTCGATAAGGACACCCAAATGTACTCTCTTGCCAGCCCCACACACACAATCTTGCCTCTTTTCAGGGCAAGGTAAAGAATGCTATCTGCAAGCTTAATATAACATAGGTTTGTGTATAACATAGGCTAATGAGGCAACTGAAAACACATGCACAGTCCATGAAATACACAAAATGCAAGTTCACTCAATGTAGAGACAGAACTTCAAAGTGGGTACACGTGTTAAGGATGTCCTTAAATTATTAATCCAAAAAACACACTCTATGAGCATGCCCAGAAACATCCAAGTGCTGTTCACACACAAAAAGCACAAAATAAAAGCAAAGTCCCTGAGCATGCCCAGACCAACCCAAAGGCAGGTAGCACAAAATAAGCCACCCCTGTCCAAAATTAAATACATCATCTAGCATGTCCTTATTTAAGGTAAAGAAAAAAAAAAGTAGAAAAAGGTACTGGACTGTATCAAAAACGCACCAAAAATGTATCATAAACGCACTGGAACGCATAAAAGATGCACATGCAGAAAAACATCTGGAATGCATCTGGATTACGTTTCTATGGAGTGAACTAGCCCTAAAGCTAGTAACTTGGGGGGGGGGGGTTGTTACTCTGCTTGTAAAGTGGTGCATCTGTAGCATGTATCCAAAATGCTGCTTCAAAGATGTACGGCTTTAGAGAAAATGTACAAATAGACATTTGCAGCTGCAAGATTTTAACACAAAAAAAATAGCCTGCCCCCCCCAATACTTACAAGGCAATTTGGAGCTTTAAAAGCTTAAAATGTGACCCTCCCGCATGTGAAAAATACCACCCTAAAATCACAAAATATTGTGCCCCTCCCACACACTAACAAACCCCTAGCCAAACACGCAGCAAGCCAGCCCATGAAAGGGGGGTGTATGCTTGAGGGCAGGTGGGGCTCGGCAAACCCCAAAAGTCAACCACCCTGTTTCCATATTCAGGAGGACAAGGGCCTCTTCCATACAACCCTAGGCTGGGATTGTGGGGGGCTACAGACAGGGGACTTTACGGAATGTGTAAAGCCCCTTTAAACTAGTGGGTACAAGGTGCTTTGTGGTTGGTATTGGGCTGAGCCCAACATGCCCCAAAGGCAGCCGGCTATGTTGAGTGCATGCGGCCTTGTATGGTTCAGGAGGGGGTTGGGCGATCGCTCTTCTCGCCCCTTTCCTAGCTGGCCCTGTTGTATGCCCTGAAAAAAGATGTGGTTTGGATTGGTGAAGGCAGCTTACAGCCTTTTGAGAATGGAGTTGAGTGTGGAGTTCCCCTTTAAAAGAAAAAGCTAGTCCATGGAAATCATATTATTAGAGGGGGAGACAAGAGCATTGGAGAATGGAGTGTGGAGTTCCCCTTTAAAATCAAAAGCTAGCCCATGGAAATCATATGAATTAGAGGGGGAAGGTTAAATGCTCTTTTTGGAGGAGCTAGAGGAGTGAGGGTCTTTTTACATAATTTTAACAAGGTGCATGTCACATGTTGTCAACGTAACACGCTAACATGACTTGTGTGCAAATATCATTAAAAAAAACATAAAGGTGAACCAGCATAAACAAAAAATTGTGAAGTATAGAGTTGCGCCCATTCAACACACGCAATTGCATTTGCGTTGCTTGACATTTACTAAGATTTTGGCCGCGCAATGAACAAACGCATTTGAACGAGCGCAAGAGCCGCTTGCGCATGCGCAGTGCATAAATTGATCTCTTGCAGTTCTAAACGTATTTGCAGGCACAGCAGGCTTGCTCTGAAAAAGTTACTTTCTCATTCCATTTTGGGCATATTTGTTACTTGGTCAAGTTGTTACTATACTTCCTCACATCACCCCACATTACTCCATAATATTGGCACCTCCATCTTCTGTTAATATTATATTGAAGATGCCGTGCGCCATGTCCATAGTGGCGCACAGATTGCATTCTCCCGTGCGCCAAGATCACTATAGTAAATGTGGATTAGTACTCTGTTACCGGCGCAAACGTTTTTCGTAAATATTAAATTGAAGTTTGCGCCTTGGCGTGCACCTATACTGATGGCACAAATGTTTCGTAAATCAGCCCAAAGGTCTCAATTCACTACTCTTCTTCTTCTTCTTCACAAAGAAGAAACCAGCACCAGCAGAGGCAGCAGAGGCAAACTACCAGCTTGATCTTTGTCATAGACATTGCTAAAATCGCGGTACTCCTCCGGCAGGGAGGAGAGTGAAGAGGTGCACAGGACCTTGGCTACCTTCTGGAAGCATGTTTCACTGCATTGTGGTGACCAGGAGAGAACCTCAGCATGGAGCCAATAAAAAGAGGGGTTGTGCCTCTGTAACCAAGGATAACCAAGAACCAACAGAAACTTAGGTGAGGAAATAACTTGGAATTGGATTATCTCATGGTGAAGAGCCCCTATGGCCATGGACAACAGAACCGTTTCACGCAGCTGCAGCGGGATCGAGTGCTTCGATACAAAGGCAGCATCAATGAACAGGCCTGCAGCCCCAGATTCGATTAGAGCCTGTATCTTGATGCACGACTCAGCCCAAGAAAGGGTGACCGAAACCAGGGACTTATCCTTCTGGATAACTGGGGATGAAACAACGCCACCTAAGATCTGTCCATAACAGGACATCAGGGTTCGAGCGTTCCCTGGACGGGTAAGACAAGACTTCAAAAAGTGACCTGCCTGGCCACAATAAAGGCACAATTTCCCCCTTCTAAAGGTTCTCTCATCCGCAGAGAGACGCGTGAAACCCAAGTGCATGGGTTTACCTTCACTGACTGACTCGGTACCAGGAGGCATGGGAGGTGAGGGAGGCACGGGTGGGACTGCAAAGCTCGGAGACAAACGTACAGGAGGCTTCCACAAGTGCTCCTTAAAAGAGAGTCTTTCTCTGAGTCTGGAGTCAATGAGGATGGCAAACGTGATCAACTTCTCCAGCTCAGTGGGCATATCTCAGGCTTCTATCTCATCCTTGATGGTATCCAAGAGACCATAAGAAAAAGGAACCACAAAGGCCTCATTGTTCCGTGCAACCTCTGATGCCAGAGTACGGAATTCAGTGGCGTAGTTGGCAACAGTTCACGTACTCTGTTCGATGGACATAAGGCACTTGCAGAAACAGAGCATGCGGGAACGTCAATTACCCTTTTAAACTAAGCCACAAACTCAGGGTAGCATGTGAGAACAGTTTTTTGTGTCTCCCATAGAGGGTTTGCCCAGGCCAAGGCTCTATCAGAAAGCAAAGATATCACGAAACCTACTTTGCTTCTGTCTGTGGGAAACGCCTGGGACAGCATCTCAAAGTATATCTCAACCTGGTTGAGAAACCCTCTATATTGGACTGGATCGCCCCCAAATCAACATACCTCCTTATAGAGGTAATACTCAAGGCAGATGCCTGCACAGAGACTGGAGCAGCAGCAGGGTCGGCCTACAACATAAGTTGTACCGGGTGGCCACAGTGGGAGATTCCAGGTGAGCTGTGCGACTCAGGAGCATTTGTAACGCCATGGCAAACTGATTCATGCGGTGATCCGGTTCATCCAATCTGGAAAAAATATTACCAACAAGTGGATTGACTGCATCTTCTGAATTCATGGCCTTCGCCTACTGTCAGAAACCATGAAATCAGACCGAGACAGAAGTACAGTTAAATCACACTTGTTTAATAATAAACGTCAAAAGAACAAACATAGTCGTAACATAGCATAGCATAGGTACTTGGCGACGGGGAGAAGCCTGCAGGACCTCAAGTTCTCGACAGGCATCTCCCCCCAGGCTCTGGGAATTATTATCCCAGAGACCTGTTCCTGCCATCATCCAGGTCCTGCAGAAGGAGTATATTAAGGTAAGATTTTTTATCCTTTAATATCACATTTTATTGTATTTAATGTTTGTTAATATATTGTATTTCTTTCCTCATTCCCTAATTACCATGATTGGAATATGCTGTGAATGTCCCCTTTGTCCTCATGCATGCTGGATTTTTAAGTAATTATTTGTGTTGTCCTTCATACATATTTGCCTTCACTTACCTCCCAAGCATGGTCTCCTGGCCCTATATTCACCTCATGTAGTCACTTAACAATGTATTTTGTCAGCTCCATAGTAGTGCTTTACCCCAAACACCCCCTAAAATGTTTTTAAATGTGATTTGTGCTTTAAATTCAGGCAGAGTGCCAGAGGCTTTTTTTGGGGGGTCCCCAAATCATTTGGAACCCTCCCTCCCCCCAACTGCTAAGTCAGCTGATACCAATTCTCTATCTATCCTTAATCATCTATCTGGTGACTTTGCCAAACCCATACACACTATACCCACCTCTTTAGTAGTCAGATGTATGGATGAATTCCCCAAAGCATGTATTGCAAGGGCCTGCCTGAATACTTTCCTATGGTACTGTTTACATTTTTTGTATCCTATTATTATCTTGATAGGTAAAAGCAGAATGTCCAAATGTGCTCAAATGTGTACAATGTGTATTTATATCTTTGTATTATGACACTTCTTACCTGTCCAGTGGGCTGCCAATAGTGTAACTAAGGAGGGGCTGGCCAAAGTAATACCCATTATTTAGGCATTCATCTCTCAATAGTGGAGAGGGTTACCTGTCCAAGAGCTCCCCCCCCCCATAATGTTAGAAATGGCCCATGAGAGGGGGGGAGGGGTAATCTGATAGGTGTACCTTATACTTTGGTCTTTAAAAACTCCCTCAAATAAATGTTATCTTGATGTTGGCCAAGAATGTTTGTGTCTAATCTGCTTTCCCTGTTTATGTGCAAAATGACTAATTTAGTTTTTTAGTTTTGACTCCACAGTTTCCTTCCACGCCACAGGAATGGCAGACTGTGGCCTCCCACTTTGCCCAGCGGTGGGGCTTTCCTAACTGCGGAGGGAAACACGTCCACATCGTCCCACCACCCAACTCGGGGTTGTACTATTATAATTATAAGGGGTTCAATAGTATTGTGATGTTGGCGGTGGTGTCGGCTACTTATGAGTTCCTGTATGTGGACGTGGAGAAGAATGGCCGGATGTCCGATGGTGGAGTCATTGCCCAGATGGAGTTCTACAGGCATCTCCAGAATGGCGAAGAAATGGTGGAAAAAACTTGCGCTAATGAGCAAAACAAAGTGAAAGAAATAACTTAAATTCAAAGATGCAGCTGCAACAAAATACTTCAAATATCCATAAAGTAAAAAGCATATAAATTAAAATTTTGTGCGCTAGCAAAATATAGTGAAGTGATACAATACAGACGCTCCTGGAGATGATATCTAGAGCCACAATATGCTTGAAACCCAGCATAAAAATACAAGAACAGTAAATAACAAACGAGTGCATTACATCATGTCTCAATGAAAAATGAAAGTGAAAAAATATATATATATAAAAATTAAAAAGAAGTGAAAGTTCTGAAGGTACGATTGATCACTCAATCCTTTAAAGAACACCACATTCAGTCCATGAAGCCAAGTGAAAAGGAGAAAGGGAGACGTTCCTTCGGTGTATCACATCAGAAGCAGAGAAGTGAAAAGATGCAAAAACGCTTCCAAACCACCATTGATTGCAGGAGAGGAGTAATGGATGTGCTCTTACCCCATTCGTTGGACCTCCTCTATGGCGAGGTCATACGGGCCTGCAGATATAACCCTCTGCGGGGACAGATGGAATGTTAGTGTCCAGGTCCTGTTAGCGTGCACCGCCAACTTCGAGCTGATCCAACCGATCCGCCCGCTGTTTCTATTCTTGAGAAAAGGCTGTATGTTCCACTATGTCCTTAGAAGACTCAGTCTTCTTGATGTTTTCCAAGTCCCTATTATACCCCATGATCTCCCCAATCAGCATCTGTGCACTTTCCGAGGTGAAAGGATCTGGATCCACAACATCATGATCACCTAAAAAGATAGAAACCAAAAAACACCATGTATTATAAATATGCCGGCATCCATCTCTTACCTGAGCCTGTGGTCGCAGACACTCACCTGTTGTAGTGCCAATTTCCACCACGTCTTCCTCCTTCTGCTCTGCGTTGCTTGGGTGGATTTCCCCTTCTTCCAGAGGTGGGGGGTCTGTGGTCTCCTCGGATGAGGGGTGTCCTCCGAGTCTTTTCTCCCCTATGTAAAAAAAAAATGGTATACTTAGCACACAGATATTTGATGTCAGAACTATAAATATGAAACAATTTTTGGAAGTGGGGTACAATTGTCTATTTTGGCAGAGTTCCAAGATGTAGAATTTTTAGTGTCCTTTGTCAAGCTTCAATACTTTACCTGTTTTGTACAAGCTTCACAGATGGAGACACCCCTATAGTATACACTGGAGCACCTGTGTGGGCCCCCTAATAAAAAGGGTGTTTTTGTGTCCCACACTAGTGCTCCAGCGTCCATATGTGAAAACTGCTGCTGAGTGTCCTCTCCTTACACAGAATCTAGTTTGCATTTCATTCTAGTAACAAACCCATCTACACAACCAAATTAGTTTCAGACAAGTAGGCCATAAAAAAATGTTGGCAAATGCATATAGCCAAAACAATGGTGTTTTCTAGGCCGCACCAAAAATGTTTGATACGAACGAATAATGTGCCCATGAACATGAAAGTTGACATTTAGAAATGGATAACAGTTAAGAAAAGCACATGGAGCAGCACAAACGTAATAAACATAAAAAGAATCGTAACACAGCACAACTACTTACTTTTTTGCAGCACTCTCCGGATCTTTCTGTACTGCTCATGCTCCCTTAATTTGAGGTCCGACCACCACTTCCTGAGCTGATCTTTCGATCGTCGTACCCCGAAATTCCGGTGCAGGCTCTCGACCACTTTCGCCATGATCTTGGCCTTTCTGACATTGGGGTTGGGGTAAGGTCCATACTTCCCGTCATAGTCGGCCCTCTTCATTATGTCGACCATCTCCAACATCTCCCCAAAGGACATATTTGATGCCTTATATCGTCTCCTTTCTGCATCCGGGCTTTCCTCCTCCTCATTAATGTAATTATCCGACACCTGGTGTGTCTCCACCATGTGCTCTTCCCCCACTGCGACGAACGAGAAGGGGCGGGGAATAGACTAGAAAGAACATCAGGGGCGGGCGGAGTTTCACGCATGCACAGTGTCTATAAAGCTCAACACGCGTGTGTAGTACGTACGATCTGTGAGCGGAGGAAGGAGTAGCGGAGGCGCTGATCGTGATAGCGAAGGTAAGATTTAACATTGGGCCTATACTGCTTATAGATTGAGGCCTGTATTTGCACAAGTTTAGAAGACTTTAGGCTGACATTAGGGTTTGTCTTGTGTTGTGTCTTGCAGTGAAAATGGATATCTTGAAACTTTATGCCAATATTCATAGATATGTTCAGGGAGATGCCCTGTCTGTGGCAGATAAACCACCCTTAATATAAGAACCAAACAAAGAGGAAGGCAGCGCTGGATCAATTGCTGGAATTTGTGAAGACGGTGATCCCCACGGCAGACATCACCTATTTGAAGATCCTAATTGGTGGCCTGAGGAGCACTTATCTATGGGAGCGCAAGAAGGTCCAGGATTCCCAGAGATCAGGAGCTGCAGATGACATTTATGTTCCAGGGCTGTGGTACTATGACAGACTGCATTTTCTGGCAGGTCAGACTGAACCCAGGCCAGCACTCTCCAGTCTTCCTTCCACGCTTCCTTCCCCCCAGCTGAGGCTTCTGACGCCCAACCTGGGCCTTCCAGGCAGCAACATGTGGAGGAGCCCAGGTTGAGCCAGGTATAGCATTCTTCTAAATATTTCTGGTTGTCCAATCAATGATGTTAACTAGATGTTAGTTTGGAGTACTAATTTATGATTGTGATTGATGAAGCAAAAACTAAAACCATGTCCCTTTTTCATACACAGGGAAGTCTCAGCCAGGAGGTGGCCGGGCCAAGCAGGCTGCCTGATATCCAGGTCCCTCCCCTACACCTTCAAAGACAAAGTGGCAGGAAGAGGAGTAACCTGGAGGAGGCTGCCATAGGTCTCTTTTGGAAGGCTACTGAGGCCCTCAGAACACCCCACAGTGTGGAGGAGGACTTTGGTGGCATAACCGCCTGCAAAATGATGCAGATGGAGGAGGGCCAATGACTCCTCTGTGAGTTCCTAATTTTGGAAGCTCTCAATAAGGGGTTGAGGGGCCAAATAACATGTGCTACCCACATTTGTGACCTTACACATGGTCCTCCTCCTCCTTCTCCTCCAGGTCCTACTCCTCCTCCTCATCCTCCTCCTCCCCCAGGTCCTACTCCTCCTCCTGCCACATCTCCAACACCAGAGCCACAGCCGGTAAGGAAGCGTGGAAGGAAGACCAGAGAGTGATGACCTGGGTTCAGTCTGGTCTGGCAAAATATGCAGCCTCTTGTAGTACCACAGCCTGGGGACATACATGTCATCTGCTGCTTTCCGGATCTCTGGGACTTCTGCACCAGACTGCACTCCCTTAGATAAGGACTCCTCAGGCCACCAATTTTGCTGTAAAAGAATTGATGTCTGCCCTGGGGGTCAAAGGCTTAGCCAATTTCTGCTGTTTCTCCAGCGTTGCCTCCCTCTTTGATTGGTTCTGAGCCCTTAATAAAGGAATTTTTGTTTCAATTATACTTGCCTATGTGTGTTTTCCTTCAAAAAGGACAGTTTGTTTGTGAGTAGGCAGGTACATTTAAAAAATACAATGTGAAATTAACAAGGGACAGCAACACCAAACAATCTCCTTGAGATTAAATAATACAAGATAATAATGGTGTTGTGGTAACTTGACACACAAAACACACACAAAAATATTATGGAGTAAAACACAAAAAAACACAAATAAAAAAACAGCCTTGAAAAAAATAAAAACCCCCCCAAAAAAATCAGCCTTGAAAAACATAAATAAATATTTAACAATAACCAAAAAGAAATTTGGTCAGATGTGACAAATCAAAATATATTGAGGGAATCCCGATAAATAATAAAGAAATAAGTTTGTGAGATGTCTGTGTGAATATGAGCAGCAAAACTACTTCATTCTTCTCACATTATAAAGATGAAGAGAGTGCGCTGTATTAAACTATTTAAAACATTGCAGCGGGACGAAAGTGCTGTATCCATTCCGAACGCTAATTTTACCAGACCGAGCTGTTCCGTCTCGGAATTTCTTCTGAGCATGCATGGCACTTTGTGCGTCGGAATTGTCCACACACGGTCGGAACTGACATGATTGGATTTTGTTGTCGGAAAATTTTATAGCCTGCTCTCAAACTTTGTGTGTCGGAAAATCCGATGGAAAAAGTCCGATGGAGCCCACAAACGGTCGGAATTTCCGACAACACGCTCCGATCGCACATTTTCCATCGGTAAATGCGACCGTGTGTACAGGGCATTAAATGATAAAAGAACAAACTGCGCTGAATATCCCTAAATAACCACAAAGCAGCAGCTCTGCTGCAAAATACACACCGTCATAAATACAATAGGAAAAATAGAGCTGCGCTAAAACATCCACCTAAATGTGAAAAAGGAAGGTAACAAATATAGAAATTTATAGTCCGTGGTAAACATTAATATCACTATTGTGGAGAAAAGTGAGTGTCACTTGTAAAATCCTCTTGTGATGCTTGTAATTCACAGCACAACATGAAAAATCCCTCCACCACATAGAGAGCACACTTACCAGATAGCAAGCGTTATACCGCTAGTGGCTTAATACCTAGCCAGGGCCTTGATCTTCAGAGGAGAAGTCAAATGACAGCTTCTATCAAGGAAGCTTCTCGTACAGTGGGGCAGATAATCTAAGCCCTTTACCCAAATCCGAGGGAGCCAATTTTTTTGCAAGAGGTATGCGCAAAAGGATAACCCAGAAAAAAGAAAACTCACCATAGTGTAAAACCTTCTAATGTTTTAATAGAAAAAGTAATTCACTTACATTCAAAAGCGTATAAAACAGCATTGGTAAAAAGGAAGCTGGCTGGCTAGCATAAACACCCATCCTTCCAGGATCGTAACAGCACGGTGACGTTAGCACGTCCCTCCTCTCTGGGAGGAGGAATGTGCTGACATCACCACGCTATTAGGATCCCGGAAGGACAGGTGTTTATACTAGTTGGCCGGCTTCCTTCTTACCAATGCTGTTATTTACGCTTTAAATGGAGTAAATGGGTCTCAGTGGTATTTCTAGGCTAGTAAGGTCTCCAACAGACAGATCAGCCCCAGTCTTTCAATAGGAAAATTAAGTACATTATACAACCCTGCACTTGCCTCCTAACACCAATTGGAATTAATATATTTTTAATATAACAGTTGAGCCGTATGCTTATACAGGGGCTTGTGCTTTACATGTTGAGCTACCTGAATTTCCAGTCTAAAACTATGGCTCAATATTGGTCTGCAACATGAAAAAGACAGTGTACACTAATGTATGCTGATGTTTACTTAACTGAGAGTAGAACTATAAAAATGTGATAGCGCTCTGGTTATGAGAACCATACATGGCCTCTTGCACACAGGGATTTCAGGAGCGTCAGGCATTTTTTTCAACTTAAAAACGTCTCTCCATGTTATTCTATGTGTCCATGCACACATAGGTTTTAGGAGCTTTTAGTTGCATAGGCGTTTTCAAGCTGCAAAAACAAATCCAGGGCCAGCTTGTTAAGAAGACCAGCATTACAGCTGTAAAAATTCCTGATGCGGCTAAACGTGTGTTAATGCTGTATACAGCATTAAGCCGCGTCAAGCGTTTTTAAGCTGTAGTTATGTGATTTGGGAGTGGAAAATAGAAGAGGGTAGTGTTCTTCAAAAAAATGCTGCTAAGCGCTAACGTGGCTATACGCACATTAAGGCCAATGAAAAGCTGGCATCAGTACTGGCTTTGCAGCTCATTTTTTTAATGCTCTGCGTGCATGAGGCCTAAGAAGAAAACCTCTCTGCCAAACTATACAGCTTGATGTCTAATTAAAGACTGACCATGCTGTATATGGTAAAGCATATCACTAGGTATAAAACACTAAACAAAATGCTTTCCATGTTTCGTCATGGTAGACAGTTGTAATGATATTGGGCAGGTGTTGGCTGTAACTTACTAATAAAAGTAACTATATACTGTATAGAAACATGAGCATTACACACATCTTTAAATCTGCTTAGCAGCCTTCGGTATCTTGTTTGTGTATTTGCTAATGTGTTATCAATGTGTAAGAGGAAAATCATCTATGTAAAATGAAGGGCCATGAGATTGCTATTGACAACAAAGCTTGGAAATCCCTGTCCTTAATAATTGCTGAAACTAAAATAGAGTCAATCAAGGAGTGATCCATGCCAAAACAGAGGCAATAACTCAAGATAAAATATCCTACTTTGAGAATATATGGAATCCCTGGGTGACTCACTTTTTGCCTTCCAATTTTGATGCTTCCCTACTAAGACCTTGGTAATCTCGATTTTTGCATTCATGGTATGTGTTTATTAACATGTACTACCCCGGGGACCCCTACTACCTCTCATTTCTTTCTCCCCTATCTATTTGTTCTCCTACCTAAGATTTTTCTTATATCTTCTTTCTCTCTTCTACTTTTTCTCCCTATTCTCTCTCTCCTCTTTCAATTTACTCTTTATTTAGTTCTGGTAGCAGAACTTTTATTTCCTTGGTTATCATTATACCAATTGTACATAGTTCCAATATGTAGTAAAGATTTTAGATTCTATAATAAATTATTTCTTTTTTTTAATTTAAAAACTAAACTCTTGATAATAATTAAGACCTTTTTTTTATCTGAGGTCATCTTATATTAACCTGGTCTAAGTTGGTTTTATCCCCTCTTATACAATGTATGACGCAGTCTTTTGAGTAGTTAGATCCATGCTAAAATTGTTTTAGTTAAACTACTTTTAGTTTATGTTGGAACTACAACTCAATATTATTACCATATATGTGATCTTTTCTTTTGCTGCCACCATATGTACCTATGTATAGTAATTGTTAAAATTCAATAAACAAATTTGACAAGAGATTGCTATTGACCAGGACAGTGTTTAAATGCAATTTGTATGTTCAATCATTGTTCATGAAGGGTTCTCAATAACACACTGAGGTATTAACTAAATACCATCTAAACTAATCAATAGATGTGTATGATTGAGGTTGTAAGCTCTGCTCTGAATGATTCTTGTCATTGGTTCATTTGATGCTGAGAAATATACAGGAAAAAAATATGCAACAGAATTTTAATTTTACATCAGGATCTGAGTATTCTTTGATGCCTGTCAATCAGACATTGACACTGTGCACTTTGTAAAGTGCAGTTGCCCTCAGCAAGTGCAGTTGCTGCAGAGCTTAGTAAATGAAGTAAGGCTTCACTTTGCAAAGAGTACCCAATTACATGCAAGGAAAAAAAAAAAAACAGCATTTGTGCTTTCCCATGATTGGATGATGAAAGTCAGCAGAGCTTCCCCTCATTTACTAAGCTCTGGAGCAATTGCACTTGCAAAGTCTTTTTACCTTTAGTAAATCAAGACCTACATGTCAACTTAAATGCAACACACAAGGGATGTATTGTTCATTTTTGTACAAAACTGTGCAAATCATTCTTTTATGCCTCTGTGGGAAACTGTAAGGTGGATTTACTAAAAGGCAAATAGACTCCAGAGCTTAGTAAATGAGGGAAGCTCTGCTGACTTCCATCATCCAATCATGTGCACCCTTAAAATGTTTTTTTTCCTTGCATCTGATTGGGTATTCTTTCAAAGTGAAGCTTGAGCTCATTCACTAAGCTCTGGAGCAACTGCACTTGCAAAGTGTACAATCTATCTTTAAACTTCAGTTCATTCCGGCCCATGTAAGGCCGTTTTGTTTATTTACTTTGAGAACGTGGTGTTTTTCATCCATATGTCAACTTTTTGTCTTTTACACTTGTTAGGCTAAGCTTCATTCCTTTGTATCCATAGAGACAATTCTGCTTCCTGTCCCAGCTTCCTCCACTGATCTCAAAATATATTCCCACTATTTCCTTTAATCATTCCACACCTCTAATCCATTTCTGACTTCTCAGTATCCATTGACTCCCATGTCTCGCTTTTCCTGATTGCAGTGAAACACCCTTCTGTATTTTCAATAAGTATGAGGTCATAATAACCTCTTTGGTCTGAACTGTATCAACCCTTACCCATTCCTTAGCTGTGCATTATCTACCATGTAGTGGTCATATTAAGTACTCCCAGCTATCATTATTTCCATTCCAGCTGGTTTTTGCAAACTTTTAATATTATTGCTTCATATTTCAGTCCTCATTAGATTACATACAAAAACAAGAATTTACAGCTAACAACTAAGTCTAATGTAGATTGTCTTGATTTAAAAATGTGAGTTGTTGCACTAATAGGTCTTTATTAATCCTGGTTTCTTTTGATACATCCGTTCAATTTACAGCAAGTGACAAGATCAACAGATCTGTAATAGCTGCAACGGTTCTAACAAAAAAAAAGGAAGAA
Source organism: Aquarana catesbeiana (assembly GCF_042186555.1). Lineage (NCBI taxonomy): Eukaryota > Metazoa > Chordata > Amphibia > Anura > Ranidae > Aquarana > Aquarana catesbeiana. Next base: position 659,885,546 of record NC_133325.1, on the reverse strand, counting down.
AACGAATGCATCCACTACATCTAAGGGCCAGTAAACTGTGATATTTTACATCTTTATTATAAGGTTTAGATACCCATTAAAGGTGCAGATGGCTAGGGAAGCAACTATTGTGGAGCGATCTTCTAAAAAAAAACCAAAACATTATTTTCTAGGTTCATAGCACACCTAGAAAGTAATACAATGGCAGGTGTCAAGAAAGCCATTCATCACCATGTCAGCTGTGAAATAGTGATCATATGGCTTTGTTGATTAATACAGGGGCGTAACTACCACCATAGCGACCCATGCGGGTGCTATGGGGCCCGCAGCCGAGTGGGGCCCAGTGAGGATGAGAGCACCGCCGGCACAATCTCCCAGCCAGGGGAAGAGAGAGGAGAGAAAGAGGCGAGCTGTCCGTATCAGCAGAGAGCTGAATTGCCCGATGTAAGAGCTTTCATTAGAACTTCCAGTGTTCCTGGGGCTCACGTCACATAGCGCCACCTCTTGGCCCGGCGCCTTTGATAGACAGAACGCCGATCCAATGTGGGACATGTGACATCATCAAAGGCGTCGGGCCAAGAGGTGGGGCTATGTGACGATGAGCCCCGGGAAGACGGGAAATTCAAATGAAAGCTATTACAGCGGGCAATCCCGCTCTCTGCTGATCTGGGTGGCTTGCCTCTTCCTCTGCATAGGGGAGGCTGTATGGGGCACAGGCAGACCAGGCTGTATGGGGCACAGGTCACGCTGTATGGGGCACAGGTCATGCTGTATGGGGCACAGGTCACGCTGTATGGGGCACAGGCAGACCAGGCTGTATGGGGCACAGGTCACGCTGTATGGGGCACAGGTCACGCTGCATTGGGCACAGGTCACGTTGCATGGGGCACAGGTCATGCTGCATGGGGCACAGGTCACGCTGCATGGGGCACAGGTCATGCTGCATTGGGCACAGGTCAAGTTGTATGGGGCACAGGTCACGCTGTATGGGGCACAGGTCACGCTGTATTGGGCACAGGTACCGCTGTATGGGGCACAGGTCACGCTGCATGGGGCACAGGTCACGCTGTATGGGCCACAGGTCACGCTGTATGGGGCACAGGTCACGCTGTATTGGGCACAGGTCACGCTGCATTGTGCACAGGTCACGCTCTATGTGGCACAGCTCATGCTGCATTGACACTAGGGCAGCTGGGGGGGGGGCTGTTTGCAGGGGGGCCCCATACAACATTTTGCTATGGGGCCCTGCTATTTCTAGTTACGCCCCTGGATTAATATTAACAAAAACATAAATCTAAGCAAATAATTACAAAACAATAGAAAATCAAGTCCTGGAGTTAAGGTGACTGATGAGTTAAGTAGATACAGACCCCACTCTGGCATCATAAAGCACACTATGCAATTGTTCCCCTGATGTTTTTTTTTTTTTTTTTTAATTGTTAAAATGCATCAAAACGCATGTCAAGGCCTGGCAAAGCACTTTCTATTGATTGGTAAAGGATGTCATAATGCATATTGTAACTCATGTGTGATTTTAATGTAAAAGTACATCATAGAAAACTCATAGGTATGAATCCAGCCCAGACCCAGGCATAAATTAAAAAGGGACCATACGTTCTGGTTCCCTAGCCCCTCTGAAACAAGATGTTTCTAAGGAAGATTGCAAGGAAGATTCACTACTACAACTAGTTCTTTCCCATAACCCCTGTTATTGAAAACTGCTGTAACAGAAGCTAATAGTGGCGGAAGTCAGAAATCGTCAGCCATCTGTTGCAACTCTTTATGGCATAATATTAATAGTCATGATTGTTTTTGTATACTTTCTATTATTCTTGGATCAAAAACAAGCCTAGATTGACCAACCCAATTTTAAAGCCTTAAAAAAGTTTAGTCTTCTTAAAGAGGAAGTAAAGTCTTCCTCTTTAATTGTACCTACAGGTAAGCTTATAGTAAGGCTTACCTGTAGGTACTGTAAATACCTCCTAAACTTGCACCGTTTAGGAGATATTTACTATACATGCTGCCATCATCGTGACGTCATCACGGTTCTGGTCAATCACAGCGCTGGAGCTCGCGAATCCGGAAGTAACTCTGGGTAAGATGTCAGCCGTGAGGACGGAGTGCGGGTGGCACTTCACGGCATCTCTCTAAGGTAAGTATTTCATAATGAGCTAGTATGGGATGCATACTAGCTCATTGTGCTTTTGTCTTGCAGGTTTTTTTCATTTTCTTTTGGAGGTTTACGACCTCTTTAAAAAGAAAAACGGCCAGTAGGATGTGTCCATTGTTTTGCTGTCTCCTCTGTTACCTGAAATCTTTCTCCATTGATCTTCCCTTACCCCTGTTGTCATAATCTTCTGATGAAGTGGGGGTTATTAGAACTGAGAGCCATGACAGGCACTTATCAAGACTGCCCAACTATGCTCGCCCTTTCCACCTAGCTCCCCCATTCATAAAAGCCATACTACTGCTTCGATGAATGAAAAACAATCTATGAATGGAGGGGGGTGGACCTTTCACTCATCTGTCTTCCATTCATAAATTAAGTACTGCTTTTATGAATAGGGAGCTTTGTGGAAAAGGTGAGCATAGTCAGTTACCCTTGATAAGTGACTATCGCAGCTCCCTTAGTTCTATTAACCACGGTTGAACTAGAGGATTATAGCGGTAGAGGTGGGTGGGTGTGTGTGTGTGTGTGTGGGGGGGGGGGTCAATGAAGGGGGATTTAAGTTAACAGGGGAGACAGAAGCACAAGGGGCACATCTTACTGATTATAAGTGCTGATTTTTGTTTTTTTTTATTTTATTTTGACAAGATATAGGCTTTGCAGAAGACCTTCACCCTAAAACGAATCTCCTCTTGCCCTGCCTCTTTCTCCTTCCCTCTCTTTAAATTGGATATACATATTATTTTTTTTAAACATTGTTATTGCCTAAATAAGAAGGACATCAGGGTCCTCCTCCTGGATTCTGTGTGCGCACAGATGTGCTGCAGGTCTTCAGGTCCACGACAGTCCTGCAGCACATCGGCACACACGTGGGTCTCCCTGTAAATCTGCACTCATGGGGGGGGGATTCCCCGTGCATGTGCCAAGATGGCTAGCGCAGAAATGACAAAACATTGTGGAGCAGGAAGGGGGTCAAAGCCATGAAGAACAAGGTCTGAAGCTCTGCTTTAGGCCTCTGAGAAATGCCCACACAACCAAGAACCTTTAATAATCCAAAGCACTCAAAATAATGAAAATAATAGTGCTAGCAACGTATTTAGATTTTAGTTCAAGGAGGTCTCCTTTAAATGTAATGTATCCGAAGCAGTTATAAGAAAAAAATAGAATGTCCAAGTATTACACCATTTCCCATAATCCCCCTCTTTTCTAATCATTGCTTTGAAAGAAAAGTCAGTGACATCAGTGGCTTGGCCGCTCTGTTATTTTGCTTGAACATTGGTATAATGACTGAAACGCTCAGTACGTGATGAAATACAATTATAATGTAATTTTACATCATATAGTAACAAAAAGGAGCACTTTTATAGATTACACTTACGTTCCTGTTATCTCTGGAACTCTGGGAAACATTTCCGTGTTCAGAGCACATTTATATTTTAGTTTATCCTGGAACAGCTTCAATCATGGCCCAAGTCATGATCCTTCTTCTTGTACTTATTTTGGCTATTTTTTTATTTATTTTGTATTATGATTATTTCTGATGTTTTGTTTTTTGGCTTCATTAATATACTCTTAACCAGTGTTCTTTTCCTGCTATAATAATTCTAACAGACACTTTTTATTGCTTTAATAGAATTGAAAATATAGTTCCAAAGAATAGGAAAATAACATATTATCCCAGACCTCTTGCTCCATGAGCCTCTGCTTTTCTCTCCCTATCTGATGTAAACAAAAGAAAACAGAAAATATAAAATCAAACTGAGTCAATCTGAATGCATTACTGATATGTACAAATCTTTTTGGTAGATACACTTTAAAGCTGAACTCCAGGCAGATATAAAAGACACAAAAAAATACAGGTCTATATTCATCTATATATAAAGTTATACCGTATATACATCATTAAATTAAATCTATATATAAATCTATTATTGCACTAATCTAATATTATTTAATCTATATATAAATATATTATCATTAAATGTAATCTATATATAAAGCTCTATATAGATCATTAAATGCAAACAGTTTAAGTTCCCAATTACGGTACATTTTAAAAGCAGACAGTGCCCAAGTTCGACCTAAAAAAATCAGAATTTTACAGACCCTGTACACCAGAGTTCCAACTGGGAGAGTCAACACAAGGAGGCAATCAATTGTGCTGCAGTACTCATGTGCTAACATGGAGCATTCTGATAGGAGGAGCAGTTTAAAGCTGGGGGTGAAGCAAGACCTGTAAGTGTTAGCGATCTACAGCAGATTAAAAACAGATCCCCTACCTTATTAGAAAGGGCTGTGCTGTGTGGCATCTGCCAGGTATGCTATATATATAGTTGGACCAGTGTAACTATGAAAAAATATACCATGCCTGGAATTCTTCTTTAACCGATTGCCAACCACCTGACGTCGATATGGCGGCACAATGGCAGTCCTGCACGAATCGCCATAGCTGTGCAGGCGCTTTAAGGAGTATAGGGGGTGCGTGCCGCGTGACGTAGGAGCCAATGCACGTGGCCGGCGGCTACCCGCGATTGCTCCGGAGAAGGACAGAGTGGAGATCTGTTAATGTAAACAGACAGATCTCCGTTCTGTCAGGGGTGAGGAGAGCGATCTGTTGTTCCTAATGCTTAGAAACAACAATCGGTCTCCTTCCCCAGGCAGTCCCATCTGCCCACAGTTAGAATCTCTCCCTAGGACACACTTAACCCCTTGATCGCCCCCTAGTGTTAACCCCTTCCCTGCCAGTGACATTTATACAGTAACCAATGGCTATTTATAGCACTGATCGCTGTATAAATGTCAATGGTCCCAAAATAGTGTCAAAAGTGTCCGATCTGTCTGCCACAATGCCGCAGTCCCGATAAAAATTGCAGATCGCCACCATTACTAGTAAAAAAATAATTATAATTAAAATGCCATACTAGCTACAACTTTTGCGCAAAAAATATGTAGAAGAATACATATTGGCCTAAACTGATGAAGAATTTTTTTTTTGGGGGGGGGGGATATTTATTATAGCAAAAAGTAAAAAATATAGCTTTCTTTCTAAATTGTCGCTTTTTTTTTGTTTATAGTGCAAACAATAAAAACCACAGAGGTGATCAAATACCACCAAAAGAAAGCTCTATTTGTGGGGGAAAAAAGGACGTTAATTTTGTTTGGGTACAACATTGCACAACCGCGCAATTGTCAGTTAAAGCGACGCAGTGCCGTATCACAAAAATGGCCTGGTCAGGAAGGGGGTAAATTCTTCCGAAGCTGAAGTGGTTAATGTGGATGTAAACCCCATTCATGAAATCTGACCTAGACACATATATCTGTAGTGTTTACTTTTCTCTCTCCAAAGTCCCCTGTCTTTCTGCTGCTCCGTTCTTCTGTTATCAGCATGATAACTTCTAACAAGTTCTCTGACACAGGAGATAAAAGCAGCTGGAAATTTGTGTCGGGGCGGGTGCATAGAGATAGTCCATTTACAGCACAACATTGCATGTTTCTTCCTTCCTCTGCCTATGTGGAGTGGGGGTGTATGCCTTTCCTTCAATCAGTTCTCACACGGTGTATGCCCAGACTCAACTCCGACTGCTGAAACAGGAAGAAACATTTGTAACACAATGTGCACTTTCTAAAGTATATAGAAAGGGAAAGACAGCAGATATACATGTAAAACTTGTGCAGGGAAATTTGTTTCATCCCTGTCTATCATCTGGGGCTGTTGACTTCACTGGGTATAGGAGAGGGTTTACATCCACTTTAAGCCAGTCCAATATCAAATAGATCAAAAGGTTGTCCACACAAAAGAACGTCTGCACCAAATCAACACTAGGCAGCAGTAAGTTAAACTAAGTAAGTTTTCGAATGCGATGACAGGAAAATTCAAAGGAGCAGAAATTAAAAAAATTTCTTTAATGTAAGCATTTCTAACTGTAACTTCTAACTAATGTAGTTTTCATTTGGTAAAGTTCATTCATTCCAAAATCGAATGTTAAAAGCAAACAAAACTTTGCATTACTTTTGAACAACGTTCAAATGTACTGAGAATTTTCATAGGTCTTTCCTAATAATTTTGGTATGTATTTACATTCCAAATTCTACTAGTGTATACTAGTATACTAGTGTATATAAAAAACAGTGGTATAGCATAATCGTTAAAAAGACTATAGTATCACACTAAACAGCGCTAATGTTGAGCAGAGATATACATGCATGCGGCCAACTTCACATGAAAAAGTCCTTTTTCAGAAAGTGGTGGAAAATTCAGAGTGCAGTTCAGACAATGTCCACCAGGTGATCGTAAAGCAAAATCTCAGTGTGCACCTTCCACCGATCAATAAAATTCCACCGTGTGAGAACACTCTCCCCTCAGGGGGTTAAACTCACCAAACATAGGTAATAATAAGGCCCCAAGGAAATACACATCCAAACCACAAGCTGCTGCTACCACCACTCCGGAGGATCATCAGATGATCAGGGCTCAGAAATGAATCAACAACAAAAGAAAAGCGCACATAGCATAATCCTGTTTATTGGATATAAACCCATCACATCACACAAAGTACCCCCCTTCAATAAAAATTCGTACATTATCACTGCAATCAACCAAACATATCATAGGAGGCGTTTACTTCACCGCAGTAGACATCAGCTGGCTCAGCTATCCAGAAACCTCTATCCACTTCCTGGTTAGGTATCAGGTTGCGGTGGAGCGCAAACGTCACTTCCAGCGTCGTGTAAACCACGCCCTGACACGTTTCGTCATATCCTGACTTCAACAGAGGGAGTGGCTACACAACAAATGCACAGGCTTAAATTATCCTACCCCGACCTCCTCAGCCAATCACAGCGTAAACGGCGTGACGACGGGTGCACGTCGTCCGCCGAAGTAAACACTGGCGGCTCAGTACAAGGGGAGACGAGGGACAATCTGCACACTGCACTTAATAAAGAACGAATATACAATATGCAGATCCATACACCCACTAGCCCGACAGGCTAAAGTGTGGGTATATGAATTAACACTGCACACTGTACTCTTCTACATGGGGCTAAAATTTATATAAATGTGCACACTACCACATATTAAATAAAAATATGCAAAACTGCATAATACATCATAAGCGGACTGCTAAAAACGAGCGCCCACTTCATTATCATCTATTGAACGGACTATTAGATATACAACACTCATGATTCAATATAGTTCCATCATCTATACATTACTTGGTTATAATCATAGTATTTAACAGGAGAAAAAATTATTATCACAGTTATATTCTCAATAAAAAACTATTGCAAAAAAATGTTTATACCAAGACAGTTAATACTTATTGCAGCAGTGAATAACAATCATTAAAATTTAAAACATAATTCAAGACCTTACTACCACAAATATAAAAAAATCGGCTGCATGAGAAATAATTCTACATAGCTAGAGAAAAATAAAACATCTAAATGCATATAAAAATTCCACATGCATATACAAAGAAGCAACATGCATTCACAAAGGAGCAGGCGTAGAGCAGAAACAAAGCACAAGATAAAAATCCAGAGATAAAAAAGAGAGAGGCACTTGAACGGGAGGCATCAGTAAAAAGACCAGTACACAGTAATAGTGTATATAGTATAAAACAATACCAATAATGATCCATAAAAAACGTCTCCAAGAGGTCAATAATCACTTATGAAGCAGTTAATATCTAGATCCACGTTCAACCCTTTTGGCGACAAAGTGTCTGCCAAAAAGATCCATTGGGTCTCTCTCCTAGACAGGTCACAAACTAGATTTGAACCCCTCCATTTTGGTTTTAAGTGATCCACACCCCAAAATTTGAGGCCTGATGGATCTTGGTTATGCATTCATTTGAAATGGAGCGATACATTGTGGTCCTTAAAACCTATTTTTATATTTGTTATATGCTCTGCAATTCTGACTCTTAGAAGTCTCTTAGTGCGTCCTATATAAATAAGCCCACATGGACATTGCAGAGCATAGACCACAAAGGAAGTGTTACAAGTAATAAATTCATTAATGGTGAATTCTTTATTATTAGACGTGGATATAAAACTTTCCAGAGCCCTCACTGCCTGTCCACTTCCCTACATGCGCGACACCTCCTACAACTGAAAAAACCTTTTCTATCCCAGAAGGTGGAAGGCCTAGGGGGAGGGTCCAACACCTTCCGCACTATTTTGTCCGCAAAGCTCTGGGACCTTCTGTAGATAAAATTAGGTCTACAGGGTAGAACTGAATGCAACATTTTGTCCATACGCAAAATGTGCCAATGGGTATTAAAGATGTCTTCCACCTCCCTGTATTGAGAGTGAAAACCCAAGATGAAGCTCCATTCATGACTGTCCATGTTCTGTACCACTGGAGCTTCTTCTAAAAAAGCATCTCTGGGTTGCACAACCAATTCCTGAATAATAGAGTCCAATGCTCCTTCATAGTACCCCTTTTCCATAAACTTTTTCGTTATAGTTTGGGCTTGCAGCATAAAGTCCACTTCTTCCGAACAGTTCCTTTTCACTCTAGTGAGTTGTCCCTTAGGTATATTTTTTAACCACTTAGGGTGATGCCCGCTATTAACGGGTAGGTAACTGTTGGAGTCTGTAGGCTTAAAGTAAACCTTGGTCCCCAACCTATTCCCTTGTCTAAAGATACTCACATCCAGAAAATGTATATCACTCTGACTGAATTCGCTGGTCAGTTTAATATTATTGACATTGGAATTGAGTTCCCTCAAAAATTCTTGTAAACTCTCACTTGACCCTTCCCAGATAAAAAACAAATCGTCGATATATCTTTTATATAGTACGAGTGGCAGAGAAAATCGTTTTATCCTGCCACTCCCCCATAAACAAATTTGCTATACTCGAGCGAATTTGGCCCCCATAGCGACGCTATTCGCTATACTAGTGTATATATAGAGAGTCTGTTAGTGCGCTTGAAATGTCACATTACCAGATGGACAGTGGCAGCTGGTGCTCAAAATTTTTGGGGGGGGCGCAAACAAACTGAAAAAAAAACATCAGTTGCAGCCTCACTGTGCCCATCAAACGCAGCCACTGTGCCATTAAACGCAGCCACTGCGCCAATTAAATGCAGCCACTGTGCCCATCAAGCGCAGCCACTGTGTCTATCAAACGCAGCCACTGTACGCATCAATTGCAGCCACTGTGCTCATCAAACGCTGCCACTGTGCCCCATCAAACGCTGCCACTGTGCCCCTCTAATAGTACCACATCAAATGCTGTCACTGTGCCCATCAAATAGTGCCACTGTGACCCCCCAGCCCCTGCCCCCAGCTGTGGGACCTTGCAGCAGGTCAGACAGAGGCTCCTGTGTCCTCTGTGCATCTCCTCCCCTCCTCCCGATAGGCGTCCAATCGAAGCACCTGTCCTTTCAGCCAATGCATGAATCTATCCATTATACACAGAGGGGGTGGTTGGAGAGAGGGGGCGGCACCCATGCGCCCTTAATGGACGCACCACCACTGCAGATGGAGGACTTTGCCTACTCTATGCTTCAGTAAAGAGCAAAATGGATTGAACAGTTTGGAACAGAGGACTTTCTGTAGACATCTTTTTAATATGTTTGATATTGGATTGCCCTATTTTATGCTATTAGGCTCTTGTACACATGACATTTGAAAAGAAGTGGTTTGTTATGTGCTTCATTACAAGATTTTTCAGAATTCACAGATTAAATATACATAAGGGATCTATTTCACTGGCCAAAGATTTGTATCTCTGTCCATGCAGTTGTAATATTTACACCACCCTGCCAAACAACACAGCCCTGTCTAACAAGGTAGGGCTCCTGATTATAATCTACCATAGAATACTAACACAGCTCATCTTGAAGATCCCTAGGCTGTAGTACCATATCTTAGCCAGATGATCTCAGTGTAGTTATGTGAGTTTAGGTAAATGTAATGCTGAGTCGATTAAAATGATCCACATCTTTTCCATGGGTGGAGTAAGTTGTAAAAGTATTTTATTTCTGCATGCAATAGAAACAATTTATCCAAGATTCTTGGACATTTATGTTGAGAGCAGCATTTTCCAAAGTTTCAGGTTGAATATCATTTGCACGATATTATCATCTTGATAAAAGAGAAAGCACTGCCAAAATATAGTCAAATAATTATGATGTGAAGATACAAAAACAAAATGGTAGACGGTAAACAAAATGAAGATAGAGAGATTCCTAAAACAGATCTCATAGATTATAATCATGCAATTAAAAATAAAATCACATATCCAAAGAAAATAACATTTCATTGCAATATTCATAGAAGTCCACTGAGTTCCCTTATAAAGTATTGTCTAATTTTCTCCAAACAAGGAAAATTCTTTCTAATCTCCACAGGCAGTCCAAACTATCTTGATAAATAATGTTTATTTCACATAAATATTAGTATTCATTGGCATTTTGTGCATTTAGAAAAACATTTAGTCTTTTTAGAATCAATCTGCTAAGTCTACTAGAACTTGCTCCTGTAGAAGACTATTCCACATTTTCACAGCTCTTACAGTAAATAACTTTTTTGTATGTGCAGGTTGAACCACATTTCTTTAATTTATTGTGCCTAAAAGTGACCTCAAAGTTTTACTAAAGGGTAAATTTTTTTTATTAAAATAACAAACATGTTATACTCAACTGTTCTGTGCAATTGCACAGAGCGGACCCAATCCTCCTCTTCGGGGGTCCCCCACTGGCAATCTTGGCTCCTCTTTTTCATGTGCCCCCTCAGCAAGCTGCTTGCTAAGGGGGCACATTGTGGGTGCTCACTCCCATGCTGTGTGTGTCTATAGAGCCGCACTCCATAGACACATACAGTGGGGCTTAGCCCCAGCCCCTCTTCCTCCTTCCTGCATTTGATTGACAGCAGCAGGAGCCAATGGCTCCTGCTGCTGCTACTGGAGCCCTATGTGAAGAGCAAGAGAGGGGAAGAGAGATACAGCCTTGCACAGTGCTGGATCTCTTCTCACCTCTCTTTGCCTTCACACAGGGAAGGGAGAGGAAAGAAAAATAAAAAACAAAATGTTTTACCTTAATGCAAGGATTGTATTTTTGTGCAACAGAGGTACATTACTGGTATATTGGTACATAGGGGAGCTGGATGTTAGAAAAAAAAATAAGGTGGACTTGGCCTTTAACATTTTTTCAGATATTCTAAAATAAGTAATGTTATACAGTTATGTTACAAGATTTACCATGGAGTGCTTTCTGCTGAGTGCAATTGTCAGAGCAAGAAAGATTATTCTAAAACCCCCTGGACCTGTGTAGCTGATGATTGATCCAGGTGGTTTCATGTGGTGAACCAAGTCATAGGCATTTGTATGATATTAGGCAATTACTTGACAGCCTCCTGCTTTAAGCTACTTTCACACTGGGGCGTTGAGGGTGTCGGCGGTAAAGTGCAGCATTTTTTAGTGGCAATTTACCGTTGTCTTTTGCAGAGGATTTTCGGTTAAAAGCGTCCCGCTAGCGGCCAAAAAAGGGTTAAAACCGCCCACAAAGCGCCGCATTGCGGGTGGTTCGGCGGCGCTGCCCATTGATTTCAGTGGGCGGGGGCGCTTTAGGAGCGGTGTATACACCGCTCCTACAGCGCTGCAAACATGTGGCTTGCAGGACTTTTTTTACTGTCCTGCCAGTGCACCGCTCCAGTGTGAAAGCCCTCGAGCTTTCACATTGGAATGAGAGGAGAGGCTCTTTCAAGGCACTTTGCAGGTGCTATTTTTAGCATTATAGCGTCTGTAAAGCGCCTCAATGTGAAAGTAGCCTTACAGAGGGAGGTTAGGGCTGAGAAGCTAAAGTTGCTTATTGGCCATGAGAACAACATTGGTTTTCTATGAATGACAGACTGTGGGGTCTCTTTAGTAGAAATATATGTGGCGAATGATAGCACAGGGGTTAGGTTGGTTGTATGCTAGTAGATCTAACTATGAATGTGATTTTAATTTCAGAAAAAATTCACATATTTTAATTCACATGTTTTAGGCATAAAAAGAAATGTTTAATACTTCTGAAATGTAATTTAAGTAGCAGGTTTGGACTAAATTTCAAGGGCTTTGGAACTAAATTATTTGACTCAATGATGGCAAGATCGAATTGTCTGATCAATTTTACAAACGTTTGAACAAAATTCTGCTGGTGAATGACCAGCTTTAGGCAGCTTTATTCAAACATTCGCCCTCTGTTGCTCTAAAATAGCATTACAGCAGAATAAAAGCTGCCGTTGATCTCTTCTTAGTTGTGCATCAGACAGAGCAAAATCTTCTCTCCAGTGATAAATCTGCCGCAGACCTATGCAAATCTCTCACAGCTTGCTGTCCAGAATTAAAAGCATAGGGGTATTAAATACAAATTTACAATACAAATACAAAAAGATTGCAACCAAGATTTGTTAATTTGCACGCACAAAAATTGTTTTTCCTAACAAATTCATTCAAGACTCTGTTGCAAAAATGAATACACCCCAATGAAAGTCTTAAGGCCCGTACACACAATCTGACTTTTTGATAACAAACATGCAAATTAGCTGTTTTAAGGCAACATCCGACCGTGTGTGCGCTCCATCAGACAAACTTTTTCGGTTTTCATCCGACTTTTGTTGGCTGTGCAAACGGACAAACTTTCCGGCAACAAAAGTCCGATGGAGCAAAGTCCGATCGTGTGTACACAAAACCATCAGACTTTTGTACAAATTACAAGCACGCATGCTCAGAACCAGTGCAAAGGATCAGACAACAATACAGAAGTTGAACAAAGGGTGGCGCTGGAGAATTGAACGTCCTCTTTTTGAAGTGTCGTCAGTTCGTTGAAACGTCACTACGTTTGTGTTTGTTGCCGAAAAAGTCCTGCCATTTGTATGCTTAATTATTTTACGGCCAACGCCCTTTGTACAAAAATCCATGGGAAAGTTTGTACAAAGTCCGATCGTGTGTATGAGGCTTTAGGAGCAAAGCAAAATTTTAGACTAAAAATCCTAATAACATGAATTCAACCACATGTGATTACTCATTAAACAGGTGTCCAGCTGTCCAGCAGACAGTTTATTATAAAAGGTTGTTACTTTACCAAGAAAACCCCTTCCCATTTCATTCTGTAAGCAATGGCACCACATGGAAGAGAAATGTCATGAGGCCTGAAAGAACAAGAAGATCAGCAAAGCTTTACTTATTAGTCGGAATACTGTAGCAAAAGTGATACACAAATTTAACAAAGATGGAACTGCAACCATCTCACAGAGTCATCCAGGCCATCCACAGAAGTTAACACCCCGACAGGAGAGTCTTCTGATGAGAAGGGTTGAAGAAAATCACAATGCAAGTTCACTGCAGTTAGCTAAAGATTTAGAAAGCCAAACTGGGGTGATTGTTTCCCGTGACGCAATATGGCGTACGCTGCAGAGAAATGGCATGCATGGGTGTCCTCCACGAAAGAAGCCTCTCCTAAAGCCCATGCACAAAAAAGCCCACCTAGAATTTGCCAAGGCCTGTGCTGAAAAAGAAGAAGACTACTGGGACTCTGTACTCTGGAGTGATGAGAAAAAGATAAATGTTTTTGAAACCGATGGCTTCAAAACGGTATATCGTCACAAAGGTGAGAAGTACAAAGAAAAATGTAGGGTGCCTACAGTGAAACATGGTGGTGGCAGTGTCCTTCTCTGGGGCTGCGTGAGCACTGCTGGTGTCGGGGAGCTGCATTTCATTAATTGTCATCGTTCACTTTTCCAACATGACAATGATCCAAAATACATATCTAAGGCCACTGTTGCATTTCTGAAGAAGAACAGGGTGAAACTGATTCAGTGGCCAAGTATGTCTCCTGATCTGAAGTCAATTGAAATTCTATGGGGAGTTCTGAAGAGAAAAATTGAGCATCACTCTCCATCCAGCATTGAGCTAAGAACAAATATTCTATAAGACTCAGTTTTGTCAAAATTTTGGAAATTGTTTTTGTGTTCACTGAGATATTGATTAAAATCTTACTTTTCAAAAGGGGTGTACTCATGCTGAGCAATTGTATGTTCCTCTACATTACCTGAAACAATGTGACCAAGTAAGTGCTAGCGCTGCTGCTGGTATTCATTTTCTTCCCCTGCTGTTTCTTCTTTTATAAAACAAAAGCAAAGAAATATCCCAGCTCTATCCTGTCTAATAGTTGGCATTTAAAGAGGGGTTTCGTTTGCACTCATTTGCAAATACATGCATAAGCTGCAGAGTCAGTTCACGGCACCTCAGTATTATCTACAGTCCTAACTCTATACATTTTTTGAGAGTCTCCATAGTAGAAGCACATGCACAATATTGGATAGGTAGAGGGCAGGTGAGCCTAGAGGGAGCACGCCTCTCCTTAAAGGCACAGGGGCACACTGGACACCCAGCATATAGCACAGTGGCAGCAAAGGAGTCCAGTGCGTCCCCTCACCAGTATTCCAACAGTACAAACAAATGGCCACTGCCCCCACCTATAACTGTCCTTCACAGCAAGAAGCACATGGAGGGGCAACGCATGTAAAACAAAACCAAAGAAAATTCACAGCTCAACTTACCAACCAGTCTGCAACCAACTGAATTGTCCCGTCTAACAGTTTGCATTAAGAATAGGGGTTTAGTTTGCACACATTTGCAAATACATACGTAAGCTGCAGAGCCACGGCACCCCAGTATTATCTGCAGGTGTAACTCTATACAGGTTAGAGAGCCTCCAAAAGTAGAAGCACATGCATAATAATGAAAGGGCAGAGGGCAGGGGAGCCTAGAGTTGCCACCTCATCCCTTTAAACCTGAACACCTTTGAATTACACAAGTTCTGAGGCTAATTAAATGCAGATAAGGCACCAAGTGAGTTTAATTACCACCTTAATCAGCCACAGAACCTGCGTAATTAATATGTGTTCGGGTTTAAAGCGATGAGATGGCAACCACAGGTGAGCCTGAGGGGAGCCCTCCCCTCCTTAAAGGCACGGGGCGCACCGGACACCCAGCATATAGCACAATGGCAGAAAAGGAGTCCAGTGAGTCCCCTCACCAGTATTTCAAGAGTACAAACAAATGGTCACTGCCCCACCTATAACTGGCCTTCACAGCAGTTATAGGTGGGAGCAGTTGCCATTTGTTTTATACTGTTTTTTCTTTTAACCTGTTAAAATAAGAGACTTTGTCTGAATCATGTGGTAATACCTTTTGGCTAAGATAAAGTGTATTATCTCTTCTTATCAGTGTCTTGCTGTCATTCTGGCTTGTGGCTGCAATGGCTGACTGTAGAGTATCCTTGGTGGTATGATAGCGGTCCTAAGGGACCTTCCACATAGGAAGTAATCTGAGTTTTAGCATCCACTGGGTAAGGTGGGGGTCCGTAGTACTCAGTGTTGAGGGACTTAAGGGGCCCAGTGCCTCCTGATTTAGGCAGTGCTACTTGGTCTAGCTTATGGCTGGAAAGGCAGGGAGCCTGTGTTGTTAAGCACATCCTGGGAGTGGTGACCGGGCTCTCACTGTGGGAATGGGCACTAGGCCAAAACACCACTTTTTTTCTGCACATCACCTCCTGGACTAGGCATTTTGGCCTAGACTGGAGCAATTTATGTTACCATGCCGCAAGGCCTAGCAATTTCATTGTACATTGGCACCCTTACTTCCTTCCTTTCTTAATGCATTTTGTCACTGCATCTTTTAGATGTCTTTTTTTTTTCTCAACAGGGATGGTAGGGTTCAAGTCTTTGGGTCTGCCCTCAAGTCTAGGGGGAGGATGTGTGGCGCTTAGGTTCCTTCCTCCCCTGCCCGGGGCTCTTTCTTCAGTAGAGTCCCTTACCTAGTATTTGGTGGTTGGCTTAGGCTAACCACGAGGAAGGGGATCCACCAGGCCCTTTGGCTAGGTGGACCAGAGTGCGTTGCCCTATCAGGAGTCTTGCACCCCTGGGGGTCAGGGAAGTCTCTTCTTTTCATAAAGGGAAAATTTTGCACACTGGACTGCAGGCTCGAAAAGAAAAAAAGCATTTGGTAGTACCAACTACTAGACTTAGCAAGTTGCTGCTTTTTATTTCCATTTAATTATTATCTGCATTATGAGGCAGGGAATGATACTTTATTATAACTGAGAAGTTGTCCTGAATTGCAAGTTTCTGTGCTCTTATCATGATTTTCAACCTTGTAAAAATAAGTTGACATGATTCTTCTTTTTTGTGTTTCATTCCTATTTGGTAAATGCTTTATCTTTAGTCCCAGTGAACCTTTAGTGGGTCAAAATAGCCATGCCCAGTGGTGTCTGTATTTAGGGAGCATAGTCATCCTGTTCGCAAACATGCCTTGTATATTACAGTTATATTATACCTTTTACTGGACCACATGTAAATCACAAAGTAGTCATCACTAAACGTTGAACAGCTGGGCTATTAATAAATTCAAACATAAAAACGAGAGTCTGTAATGGAGGTATCCTATAGATAAACATATAGATTACAGCTGGGTCTGCAAAAGAACCTGTTAACACAGCTAAGAGAGATCTAAGCTTGCTCCACCAGTTCATAAGTGTCAGCCTGACCATTGTCAAGAGCTACTACAATGTGCAGGAAACTTCTGGGAAGCTGAGAAAATAGCAGCTCCTTGGTTATTTTAAGGAAGAGGAGATGATTAAAAAGCACTCAGTCAGGGAGAAGGAGAAGAAGATCTGGGGAATGAAATGTTCACACGCCTGATTAGATAAACATTGGAAGTCAGGGGAAGATTCTGCATCCATGGAAAAACTGAGCTGTGTCATATGTCTATTAACACTATGGCTTCTGGGGGGTGTGGGTTGGGGGGAGGGCAACATAATTACATCTTCAACAGTATGCATATGGATACTGCAAGATATATTCAAAAATATATAGAAGCTACATACCACATCACCATAGCTTAAGTAGCAAAATTGTTAAAAATTAAAACAACCTGACTTCCCTTATTCCCAGGAACATCACCAGTTTAAAAGGCTGTTTTAGGTTGAAAAATGTATACAAATTAATCTATAGTCATAAAAACATGTCCCTGTCTACTCAAGTTTTGATTCAGCACTTGAAAAATACCCAGTGGTGTCTCCACATAGCCCATTTTAATACCCTTCACAGCACCCAGTGGCGGCTGCTGCTCAAAATTTTTGGGGGGGCGCAAACAAGCTGGAAAATACTAAAAAAAAAATCAATTGCAGCCACTGTGCCATTAAATGCAGTCACTGTGCCATCAAATGCAGCTACTTTGCCCATCAAATGCTGCCACTGTGCCCATCAATTGCAACCACTGTGCCCATCGAAGGCTGCCACTGTGCCCATTGAAGGCTGCCACTGTGCCCATCGAATGCTGCCACTGTGCCCATCGAATGCTGCCACTGTGACCCCCCACTCGCCATCTACCTGCCACTTTACCCTGTCTCAGTGGGGCAGCGGGTGACAGCGGTGAGCGGTGCCCTCCATGTGTCTCCTCCCGTTCTCTCCTGTCAGGTGTCCAATCACAGCGCCTGTCGTTTCAGCCAATCGGGTGACAGGTAACAGACCCGAGCACCTGATTGGCGGAGAGGCGGTTCAGAGTTAGGACAGCAAATATTCATTTGCTGTTCTAGCACACCTGGGTGAACTGTGAGCGCCATGCCCCCCTTTTTTTGACGCCTAATAGTGCCTAATCAGGTGCTTAAAAAAAAAAAAAAAAACAATTCATTCAGAGCATGAATCTATCCATTGGTCATAGAGGGGGTGGCTGAATAGAGGGGGCGGTGCCCGTGCACCCTTATGGATGCACCGCCACTGACAGCACCTTATAAGCCCCTTGAATCCAAGAAGCTTTCAATGCATTAGCATACATCAACTGAGAAGATCTAGTTCTGGCACAACTCTGTGCTTCTCTGATAAATAGAAAACACACCTTAGATATTGGTGGGGGGGGGGGTCAATTCTATACTATAAAGTTGGTGTTTGCTTAAAGGGTGCTCACACCAAGTTGTGCATTGACACCTTTTGTGTAATGTCATAGGGACAAAGGTAACCGAGGTTGTAGTTTGTTGCAACCAAAAGGCAGGAAAGAATATAGGAGTTTGGGTTGCATTAGGTAGAGCAGAGAGGTTAGGTAAGTTAGAGGTTTTAGTTACTGGGGCTAATACGGTGAACATGTTAGCCATAGATGTTAAGGCTGGAAGAATGGGTAGGATTGAATCTCTCACTCATATCGTGCACTGGGGTCCAGGTTTGTCAACACCAGTGTTTCTGTGCCAGCTTTTAAATTCTCCTTTCACTTAAATAACTTGTCCACATGACAGGTGTGATTTAACTAGAACTGCTCTATTTTAGTAGTGGACAATGCCATTTTTGGAAATGTTTTGATATGCACACCTGGCTTAGAAAAGCAAAGTGCCCTTGTGAATTAGTGCAAAAAACAAGCCAACAAGAAGAGTGTAATAAAATACACTGTCGAGTCCTACCAGAGGCATAGTTACCGTGAAGCAAACAAGGCGTTTGCCTTGGACAGCATTTTTGAGAAGGGAGGGGGGGTGTGCCTGTACTGGGATGATGCCTGCAGCTGCATTACCCCAGTATCATTTTTTAGAGTCGGCGCTTGGCTCTCTTCTAATAGCAATCGGAAAAGCTTACTAGCCGCCGGATTGTTATTACCCTTCCGCGGCTCTCTTGGGCTCTCCCCTCTCACTGGGAGACCTGAGCCACCAGCCGGCACGTCCATCGGCTGGCCATACAGCCAAGCAAAGCCAGGATTTGCTTTGATCGGCTGTTCGTAACAGTAAGCTGGAAGCGAGCGATGACATGACATCACGTCCGGTTTACTTGGAAATCATCGGCGCCATAAAAAAAAAGTGCCCCTGTCCTCGCAAAGACGGATGCATATGTCGGTCCTGCATGCACACAAACAACGATTGTCCCACACATGTGCGGTATCACCGCGAACGTCAGATCATGGGCAGTAATTCTAGCACCAGACCTCTCGTGTAAATCTAAAGTGGTAAGGCTTTTAAATCATCACCTACAAATAGTATAATGTACGTAGTTTGTCGCTGTTGCATGGGCATGTGCAATTTTAAAGCGACTGGGGTGGGACAAATTTAGATGGGGTGGGACACCCAATTTTAGTCTTGCCTAGGGCAGCACAAAACCAAATACACCAATGAGTTCTACACAAGGTGACGGTGGTAATTTACTAAAGCTGGAGAGTGCAAAATCAGTCACATTTCTGCATAGAAACCAAGCAGCTTCTAACTTCAGCTTGTTCAATTAAGGCTTGGCAATAAAACCTGGAAGCTGATTGGTTTCTATGCAGAATTGTGACTGATTTTGCACTCTCTAGCTTTGGTAAATAAACCCCAAAGTGTACCAAAAGATAGACAGACTGCTCTATCAGAAATACCTACTGGTAAATGGGAGGGAATATGTAATCTGTTTTGTGGCACCTTCAGAAATTTCTGAATATAGTGCTGAATAATTGAAAAAAAAAAACAGTGGTACAGGAAGGTACACACAGGATTAACAATTAAAAGTAAGATTTATAGAGAATTTGGTGGAAATTAGCAACATTTTCTGTTTGTTTCAAAAAGCAAAATGTAAAACTGCTACAGAATGTTTAAGAAATTTTACTTCAGTTTACTCTTTGCTTGCATATTTGTGTCATATTTATGTAACCAACAAAGGATGATTTTGTAAGTCCTTTTCTTATATACAGTAGTGTTTATTGCGTCAGATATGCATAGACGTGCATGGAAGACAATTTTCTTTACCATGGCAAATACATTAAAAACATCCATGTTGTCTGATGTGTAATATGTAAGAACTTAATCTATTTAGTCTATCTACAGTATACATTCAATAATTTTCCCCTCCCACTCTCCCTGATGGTTTCCTGATCAACATTATATTATGGAGAATGCAACAGGAAGCAGTGGCGGCTGGTGGTAATTTTTTTTTGGGGGGGGGGCGGCAAACAGTGCACCCACAGACCCGCTTCCTGATTGGCTGGGTGGAGAATAATTTGTTATTGTCACACAACTGGGTGGACTCGGTTCGCAGTGCTGTGCGTCCCGAGCCTACCCTTTTTTGAAGCCTATTAGAGCCTCTGGCTCTAATCACGTGCTTCAGAAAACAACCCCCCCATTGGAATTCATGCATCCAGCATCCTGCATGGGGGCCTGATGCATGGATAGGTGGGGCCATGCCCATGCGCCCTGACAGTTAGGGTGATAAAACTAAGGCTGGGTACACAAGGGCCGAATATCGTCCGGTATCGGTCGGGTCAACAGAAACCAGCCAACATTCGGATAGTGTGTACAGCAGCCTATCCGACAGAAGCTGGTCTGACGATCAGCTTCTTTTTAATGGGCATGCTAGAAAACCAGCATCCGACCAGCATCAGATCAGTGTTGGCAGCAGTGGTGACCCGTCCATAGGGGGGCGCATGGGCACCGCCCCATCCATGTGTCCGGCCCCTTGATCTACATGCAGGGTGCTGGACGCATTGATTGCAATCTGGGTTTTTTTTTTAAGCACATGATTAGAGCCAGAGGCTCTAACAGGCTTCAAGAAAGGGTGGGCTCGGGGAGCAGAGCACTGCGCCCAAAGCGTACCCAGTTGTGTGACAAAAGCGAATGAATATTTGCTATTGTTACACTGATTCTCCTCCCGGCCAATCAGGAAGCAGGTCCTGGACAAAAGGAGATCCGATCGGATTGGTCGCCAGGAGGAGGAGTGAGGAGACACAGGGGAAGCGAGGAAGCAGCCGCCCGCACCCGGAGTGAAGTCGCTGGAGCACTGCCAGCGCGATGGGGTAAGTGCGGGGCCCTGACTGGAAGGGGGGGTTGGCGCCCGGTGGATTGTTTGCTGACCCCCCCCAAAAAAACCCTATTAGAACACAAAGGCACAGCGAGGGAGATTGTCGCACCAACTTGTGTTAGTACCATTTGTGTTAGTACGGAGATCTGTCAGGTTTTATTTTTTTTGTTCAGCCCACTGGATTAAACAAATCACCAAGCCAGACCTTGAACCTAGGGGCCCTAATTGATAAAGAAAGAAAGTGAAGCCATCTGCCTGGCTCCAGTGTTAAATAACTGATGAGGGTATATAAATTAATAGATAAACTGACCCTTTAGTACACAATTTACAAATCACAGATCACATGTAAAAAATACATTTTCAGAATTGTTACTAATACGAATACACTGCTTATAGCATAGATGTGTGATCAAGTTTCCATGGAATCTCTGACATGACAGGGATAGGACTACAGTGTTGTTGAATGGAAATGCATTAGAAATAGTGTCACTTTGTTGCCTACAACACTGTGGGGTTAATTTACAAAGGCAAATAGGCGGTGCCCTTTTGAAAGTGCATTTGCACTCTGTACAAGCAGTTGCTCCAGAGCTTAGTTAATGAGGGTGAGCTCTGCTGACTTCCATCATCCAATCACATGCAAGCAAAAATGCTGTTTTTTTTTTATTTTCCTTGCATGTGATTGGGTGTTCTTTGTAAAGTGAAGTTTTACCTTGTTTGCTAAGCTCTGGACCAACTGCACTTGCAGAGTGCACAGCCTATTTGCCTTTAGTAAATCAACCCTTTAGAAGCAGGGAAGTGTTAAAGGGGTTGTAAAGGTAAAGGTTTTTTCACCTTAATGCATTCTCGGCTCCCCCCCTTGCCGCCAAGGGACCCCAGAAGATGAGGTTCGGGGCCACTCTGTGCAAAACGAGCTGCACAGTGGAGGTAAGTATAATATGTTTGTTATTTTAAGAAAAAAAAAAAGCTTTAGTGATCCCTTAAAGACTTGCTTAATTTTCTGCTACAAGTTCTTTTATACAATTTAGGGTGTGGGCTTCTGAATTTTTAGATAAAGCATTTTGCTTTTATTATGTGGGGTGTTATTTGTAACATAAATTGGTTTTACATCTGTTTTGCCGCGGGCCAATTGGTTAATGAAATTTAAAAGGAGTAAATAAGTAGCAGATGGTTACGGTGAACTTATTTTTACAGTACTCCCTGTGTCTGACTTACCAAGATCTCTTATCTTCCTTTAGTTAGGTTTAAAGTACATATACGACCTGCAGATGTGTACTTTTTTCCAACAAAATCATTAAACTGAGTACACATTGCTGCTATTAGTTACATCTGTTTTCTTCAATAACTATCACTAGATAATCAATGGGAGCTGTAGTCTTCATCTTATCGCTTTTTTTTTCAAAATTATTATAGTTTAATATTAAATAAAACATCACTCAACTTGTTCTCCAGAGAAGCAGAAAGCCTACAGGCAATATTGGTGATAAGTCCCTTGTCCCCTGCTTACCTTTTTGGACAGAGCTTCAACAGTTCATTTTCTTCTTAATATTTTATTTTTATCCAGTAGGTAGAGCTCCAGTTTCTCAGTTGTACACATCCTGTTGTTTTCAAAAGTTTAACATCTCAGGCAGCAATTTTCACAAACAATTAAACCAGTAAGAACAGTCACTTCTCTAACCTCCCACCCTCCCTATGAATAGTTTTACCTGGAATTCCTATAGAAGAAATGAGTCTGAAGTCAGGCAGTGTTCTGCTGTGCTCTCTCCTTTAGATAACCAGGGTGCTCTGGGAATCCCTTGTCATGTAAGTAAGTAGAACTAAGATTGTATAGATATAGTAAAAAAAAAGATATTAAATATCTATTTAAAAATACAAACTGACAGTTCTTGAGTGAAGAAACAATACGACCCTGCTGTAGAGAGTCTTCTAATAAAAGTTAATTCCAATCCTTCCCTTTGTAGTTATCATTGACTTTTCAGCTCTTTCAAGATTTGAAATCTCAAATTCACTACAGGACAAATAGAAAAGTGCACCTGCATCATGTGATATTTCCATTTAATTTTTAATAAATAGTAGTATCTCATATTCACCAAGGTACTCCACAAATAAGCATGTTGCATAAAATCCATCCAAGGTGAGTCCCATTCTTCTATTAGTGTTCTGAGGAAGAGAGCTCACTCCTGAAACACATCAGCTAGGACTGACACTGGGGACTGAAGAAAAAAAAGAGGGAGGGTAGGAATGAGGTCCAACCCCGGAAGGGTAGGCAGTGGTAAATGCACAGTAGGGACAATGGGAGGGTAATTGAGATAACCAATTCTTGTACCACTGGGTTTAAGAGAGCATTCCACACCCCAATCTGTGAGGCTGGAGTTAGACCACATCCAGTAAGGATTTATAAGCAGAGGAGTAAGAGAATTCATGCCAGTAATACCATTTCTTTCTGGAATTTTTCACAAGTACCCTTCTCTGTCACGATTGCGTCCTCCATTTCATTAATTTCCTTGATTTTGGCCAACCAGGCAGTGATCTAGGATGCAATTTTTTTTTTTTTTTTTAGTTTGTGTCTCAGGCTGGGTTCACATCTAAAATAGCTGCAGCTCGCAGCAGGGGTCCGGTACATTCCTGTTCTCCGTTTCAGGGACAAATCAGGCCAGAATTTTTGCCTGAAACGGAGCCAAAGATGCACAGGACTCCTGTGCAATGCGCTCTGCAGCTACCCCAGAGATATGTGAACCAGCTCCATTGAGAGCCGATCACAGTCTCCTGACATTCAAATTGCATAAGTGTGAACCCAGCCTTAAAACTGTTGTTTAGTAACTGTTTTATAATATACAGGTGCATCTCATAAAATTTGAATATAATCAAAAAGTTAATTTGTTTCAGTAATTCAATTCAAAAAGTGAAACTTGTAAATTTTATATAGATGCGTTACACACAGAGTGATATATTTCGAACAACTGCTTTCTTTTCATTTTGATGATTATGGCTTACAACTAGTGAAAACCCAAAATTCAGTATGTCAGAAAATTAGAATATTACATAAGACCAATAAAAAAAAAATAAAAAAGGATTTTTAATACAGAAATGTTGACTTACTGAAAAGTATGTCCATGTACAGTCTAGTATGCATACTTGGTCGGGGCTCCTTTTGCATGAATTACTGCATCAATGCGGCGTGGCATTGAGGCGATCAGCCTGTGGCACTACTGAGGTGTTATGGATTCGGAAGCCTAGGTTGCATTGATAGTGGTCTTCAGCTCATCTGCATTGTTGGGTCTGGTGTCTCTTATCTTCCTCTTGACAATACCCCACAGATTCTCTATGGGGTTTAGGTCAGGCAAGTTTGCTGGCCAATCAAGCACAGTGATACCATAATCATTAAACCAGGTATTGGTACTTTTGGCCTCCTCATTGGCTGAGGCAGCAGCGGTCAACATTGGCTGTCAAGCAAAGTCAGTGAGCCAATGAGGAGAGAGAGGGGGTGGGGCCCAGCCACGGCTCCATGTCTGAATGGACATGTGCAGGATGAAAAAATTAATTTTGTTTAACTAAATTTGTTTAGTTAAATTTGTTGCATTCGTTTTCGAGATTTGTTTCGTATTCAAATTCGAAAAAATTTGACTGAATTCGAAAAACTTTGATCAAATTCGAAAAAATTCAAGCTCAAAAATAAAAAGAAAAACTACGCTGCAGAGCAAAAAAGGTCAAAGGTAAAAGCTGCACACAAAATACACCAATATCTGTGTATACCATGAAAAATAAAAAATAAATAAAGTGCGCTAATTATATGAAAATACACACATAGATGTGAATACATGTGGGTAGTGGTAAAAACCACAATCTACTGAGAGCAAGTAAATGACTCCGTGAGTGGTAAAAATATATAAGTGCAAAACATAAAAACTCAAATAAAAAGAAGAAACAAAAAATGTGTACATGTGAAATACAATGATATTAATAGCGTGAAAATCTGAAAATCAAACAAACTCAGTCCATGGGTTCAAATATAAAAAGTTCATCAGTGAAAAAAAGCTTCCATCCACTATACAGCTCAGCAGCAACTAATCCCCCATGAGTGGATTGACAAAGGAGAGAGATGTGCAGGATGGTGCAAATCCACTGGCGGTGACTCCAATAAGTGAGAAAGTGATAAAGGTGGACTCTTACCCTCCGTGTTGGACCCCCTCCTTGGCAGGGTCTATCAGGCATGCAGATTTTTGCCCTCTGCAGGGACCATGTAATGAGAAGATCTCCCCAGCAGCTGTTATGAAAGTTGTCTCCGATCCGGGCTGGTCCAAGTGAAACGCCTGGAGAGGGGGGAAGGAAAGCTCTCTTGCTCCCAGTGTGGCAAAGGAAAAAACAAAAGAGCGGAGCTCCAATAGTGTAAAAAGTTTCGGAATTTATTAAATAAAAGTACAGACCGCAACGGAGAGTGCACGCTCCGTGAGGTGAAAATACAATTAAAAACAAGCCGGCATATAAAAATCGTAATAACCCGTGCATAACATGGGGCAATCGTGACGGCTTACAACGTAGCCACGCCCTACATGTTTCGTCATTAGTAGACGTCTTCAAAGGGGCAAGCAAATAAAAAAAAAACTACCACATTCGGAAAAAAAATCTCCCGAATTCGGAAAAAAAACAATCAAATTCAAACAAATTCTACCGCTTTTGATAAAATTCTACCTAATTCAAAAAAAGTAAACTATATATAACCATTTTGCGAAATTCGAATTTCCTATAGAATGAAATCGAATTAGAATAGAAAAGATTATAATAGATCCATTTCCTATTCCAATTCGGAAAAATATTCTACCGAATTCTAAAAATTCGGTCAAAATTGAAAAATTTGAAAAAAAAAAATCGCATTCAAAAAAATTCGAAAAATTCGAAAAAACAATCAAATTAGAAGAAATTCTACCACATTCAAATTTCGTATAGAATGAATTCAAATTTGAATAGAAAATAATAGAAAAAAATAGAATTGAAAAACAATAGAACAGAATAGAATAAAACATAATATATATATATTATGTTTTATTCTATTCTGTTCTATTGTTTTTCTATTCTATTATTTTAGTTTCCATTGTGTCAAGGCTGGGCTCAGACCTTCCGTCTCAGAGCTGGCCGCTCAGCTCTCGGCTAATTGGCAGCTCCTATCTCTCCACAGTTACTCAGCTGTTGATGATATCCTGCTCGTCAGACCTGCCTACTTAAAGCAGAGCTCCACCCTAAAGTGGAACTTCTGCTCATCGGATTCCCCCCCCCCCCCGGTGCCATAATTGGCACCTTTCAGGGGGAGGGGGTGCAGATACCTGTCTAATACAGGTATCTGGAGCCATTTCCGGGCTTAGATAGCCGCAGAATATCTGCAGATGCCCCCCCCGTTGTGTTCTGGGAAACACACAGTTCCCAGAACACAACGGGGACCAGTGCAGAGGCACAGCGCAGCTCGCGCATGCGCAGTAGGGAACCGAGCAGTGAAGCCGCAACGCTTCACTTCCCGATTCCCCGATCGAGGATGGCGGCGGGGGCAGCCGAGAGCCGAGCGATTGATCGGCTTCGGCTGCCGACATCGCTGGACCCTGGCTTTTAATAATTTTTTTAAGGTGGTGCTCGCCTTAGTCAACATAACAGGAACACTCTCCTGCATTCCTGTTAAAAGACTTGCTTGTCTGACATCCCTTCTGGCTCCAGATCCTGCTTGCTGTTTTACTACATTCATCTCCGGCTCCCTGACGTTTGGCTTGTCTGACTATCCGTTCCGGTTCCTGAACTCTGGCTATATTTTGACTAAGTTTGTTCTATTTACTTTTATTATTAAACAAGTGTGATTTAACTGTACTTCTGTCTCAGTCCGATTTCATGGTTTCTGACACAATTGTTTTGCATTCTTTTCCAATCTATTCTCAAATTCGAATTTTATACTATTCGAAATTCGAGTTTCAGAAGACGGTCCTATTCTATTTTATTACATTCTATTAAATTCTGTTCTTTACTATTCTTTTGTTTTTTATTCTATTGCTTTATTATTTTATATTCTATTTTATAGTATTCTTTTTTAGAAAATCAATTTCTATTTTTTTCAAATTCGATTCAAATTTGTTTTTGAATCGTTTCGGAATTCAATTCGAATTTCGTCCGCTTTTTTCGATTCAAATCATTATTTTGGATTGTTTAAATTCGTTACTGTTGTCATTCGGTAATTCGGATGCATCCGAATTTCCGAATAATGAAAAATTTGTCTGAATTCAGATTCGGAACGAAACGAAATGCACATGTCTATGGATACACGTAGCTGCGGCTTGGCTCGGGTGCTCCCATAGCAAGAAGCTTGCTATGGGGGCACTCGGCAAGAGGAAGGGGCCAGGAACGCAGAGAAAAGGAGGATCTGGGCTGCTCTGTGCAAAACCACTACACAGAGCAGCTAAGTATGACATGTTTGTTATTTTAAATAAAAAGAAAACAAGCCTTTAGTACCACTTTAAGTCTTATACTCAGACTCAGGCAGTAACTCAAATATAATGAAACCATTGAAAAAGCATGCCAGCCATACACCTAGCATTTTCATAAGCAAAGATGAACAATGGCAGCCCCTGTGACAATTTCAGCACCGATTTCCTTTAGTGTATCATGTCCAACACACCTTGATGGGCAATGTACATAAATAACACTGTTAGAATGGCATATCTGACTTGGTGATGGAAAAGATATATACTGTATGCTTTTACAGGAAAACCTACCACGGAGGCAGATCTAATTGTAGCCAATGTTCTCAGATGAATTTAGTGGAACTGCATGAATTCCAAGAAGCACTCAGAAGGCAGGATGAGACCACCTGCTAACTGACCTTTGAGAAGATGTATAAACAATGTCATGAAGCTATGCTCTGTATAAGTCAGATAAGGTTCACTCCCTAAATGTAGCAACAGGATGATACAAAATGTCTTATCTTTTTCCACATAATATACTATACTTATTCACATAATATTATTCAGACTATATGTCTATGTAAATTTAAAACTAAACTCCAGGCAGAAATATAAGATACAAATTAAAGCTGAATTCCGAGAATGGGGACCCACTGCAAGGGCTAAAGTTTGCCATAGATTATTATTATTATACAAGATTTATATAGCGTCAATAGTTTGCGCAGCGCTTTACAACATGAGGACAGACAGTACAGTTACAATACAATTCAATACAGGAAGAATCAGAGGTCCCTGCTCGTTAGAGCTTAGTGATATAAAAGGTAATAACTGTGGGGGATGAGATGATGAAGAAAATAAAAGTACAGTTGTTAGGTGGGGGCAGGATAGGCTTCACTGAAGAGGATGGTTTTTAGGGATCGTCTAAAAGCAAACAAACTTGGAGATAAGTGGAAAGATTGGGGTAGGGACTTTCATAGGATGGGAAAGGCTCTGGAAAAGTCCTGGAGGCAAGCATGGGAGATGGTGACAAGGGAGCTCGAGAGCAGGAGGTCTTAGGAGGAACAAAGAAAATGGGTTGGTATTTAGAGACTAGGCTAGTGCTGTATCTGGGGGCTGAATTGTGGATGGCCTTGTAAGTTGTTGTTAGTAGTTTGAATTTAATTTGTTGGGTGAGCGGGAGCCAATGGAGAGATTGACAGAGATGAGTAGCAGACACAGAGTGGTTGGTAAGTTGGATGAGCCTGGCAGCAGTATTCATGATGGACTGAAGGGGGGATATCCTATGTAAAGGTAGGCCAATAAGGAGGAAGTTGCAGTAGTCGAGGCGAGAGATAACAAGGGAGTGAATTAAGAGCTTTGTTGTGTCATTGGTTAGAAAGGGACGTATTTTGGAGATATTGAGGAGGTTGAGGCGGCAAGATTTAGACAGTGATTGGATGAGGGGCCTAAAGGATAGTTCAGAGTCCAGGATTACACCTAGACAGGGCTGTCTTAATGAGTGGGCACACCTGGACACTGCAAGGGGGGCCCCTGCACTTTCCCCAAAGCATCTGGTCCCTGAGCCTACGCTGCCCAAAAATTGGGAGCCCCATGATGGCACTGAGAGTGATGGATACACAGGGGAGGCGGGCTGGCAGCGGTGCGCCGTGCTATGCAGAACGATACTCATTATTTCACAGCCAGCAGGGAGGGGCAGGGCCGGAGTGCCAGTGATACTCTGACCCTGCCCCATGCAGCTTGAATGCTCAGGACTCAGCGGGGTAGGAGCTGGAGTGGGAGCTGGTGTGTCGGCAGCACTGAGAGCCCAGAGGGGTCAGAGTGCTGGGGGGATATCTGGGGTGTAAAGGTGTCAGAGTGCTGGGGGGATATCTGGGGTGTAGAGGGGTCACAGTGCTGGGGGGATATCTGGGGTGTAGAGGGATCAGAGTGCTGGGGGGATGTCTGGGGTGTAAAGGGGTCAGAGTGCTGGGGGTATATCGGGGATGTAGAGGTGTTAGAGTGCTGGGGTGATATCTGTGGTGTAGAGGGGTCAGAGTGCTGGGAGGATATCTGGGATGTAGAGGGGTCAAAGTGCTGGGGGGATATCTGGGATGTAGAGGGGTCAGAGTGCTGGGGGGATAACTGGGGTGTAGAGGGGTCAGAGTCCTGGAGGAATATCTGGGCTGTAGAGGGGTCAGAGTGCTGGGGGGATATCTGGGGTGTAGAGGGGTCAGAGTCCTGGGGGGATATCTGGGGTGCAGAGGGGTCAGAGTCCTGGGAGTTTCGGACTTTCCGCCAACAAATGTTGGCTAGCAGGTTCTCAAATTTTTCACGGACAAATGTGTGTTGTCTGACTTTCCGATCGTGTGTACACAAGTCCGTCGGACAAAAGTCCAAAGTACAAACACACATGCTCGGAAGCAGAAGCGGTCGGTCATGTAAACTAGCATTTGTAATGGAGAATTAACATTTGTGCAGTGGCAAATTATGAAATCTCCTAATGCAGTGCACAATTCTCTTCTTTAATGGGATAATAATGAAGCTGCTTTGCTGGTGATACTGATGGAGTTATTGTAAACAAATTTTCAAAGGCTTTTTTTTTTCTAGTGATATCAAGAATAATATTATTTTTTTTGTTTTTTTTTATTTGTACAAGTTACCACCACACCATTATCCTGTAGTTTTTAAGAAAAAAGATACAACTATAGTGAAGAACGGGGAGATTGGTCAAGGGCTACTCCAAAAATTGCCCTTGATCGCCAATAGTAATTAGGACTATCATGGTACCAAAATATATAGAAGAAAATTTATAAAAATAGCATTTATTACAAAATATACAAAAAATATATACACAAATTACAATAAAAACATCTAGGTTATTGTTGCAAAAATTCCATATAATAACATAAAAAATGGTTGGGAGCCCCCACAGATGTGAGGAGGCACAATGATGTAGGTGTAGACGTAGTCCTCAACAAGTTTCGCGGCCAATGCTGCTTCTTCAGGAGGCATCAAACAGAACATCAATGGAGGCCCAATTAGGCAACAGATGGCATAAATTGAGGCACCCGCTGAAGGGTGATCACCCCCCGGCGGTGGACACGGGGGCTATTGGGACGGACCAATAATATGATTAAGTTGATATGACAAACGGGATAATACTGAAAACCTCAACCGTCACGGCAGACATCCAGGAAGTTCTGTTCCTCAGTCCCAGGAAGATCCATTTATACCCAATTCGATGTTTGGCACCACAAGCTGCGCTGACTTTATCTATGGAGCAGTCCTCTTTTGAACCGGTCTTGAGGTTTTCAGTATTATCCCGGTTGTCATATCAACTTAATCATACTATTGGTCCGTCCCAATCTCCCCGTTTTAAACTATACAAACTATAGGATGATGGTACCCACCCCTACCTTTTCTTCTAACTCATTGAGGCAATACCTTTTAATCTAAAGATACAACTATGTTGGTATCCCTTGTCAATTTTACATTGTATTTTTTAAAATGTAACTGCCTACTCCCAAAATGTCATTTGAAGTAAAACACATAGCCAAGTATTATTCTACATTATGCATTATGAAAAAAAAAATTAGACATGCTATCTGCCAATAGAACTTAACCAAAAATTGCATTCTATGCATCCAAAAATATAGAAAATATACCAAATCAAATCATTATTCAACCAAAAAAATAATGTCAAAGCAATAACTTCAAGGCCAATAATAAATAACACGTTATCTCCTCCGATTCCGCAACATGTCTGGTTGACGAACGGCTGTTCAGAAACTAACTGAAAAGCACGAAAAGAAAAGTGCGAATCAACACTCATAAACTTCTACAAGAAATTAGCAGAAGGAGCCCAAAGGGTGGCGCAAAAGAGCTGAAAAACCATATAGTACGTCTAGTACGTTACTACGTTCGTAATTGTTGACCAACATTTGTGTGACTGTGTGTATGCAAGACAAGTTTGAGCTAACACACCCTTCAAACAAAATTTCAAACGTTTTGTTGTCGGAAAGTCTGATCGTGTGTACGGGGCTTTAGTGTTACTAAACCGCAACAGAAAAAAAAATCAGGTCTTCTGCCTGACCAGGGAGGGCTGTGGTGTATGAACGGGGTGTGTAATTCTCAGGACCGGGATACAAATCCTTTGGCAGCTAAAATAGCTTCCATATGTGCATTCCATCTCTTTATTTTTTATCTGTTTGTCTGGAGATTAGCTTTAAACATGCCATGGGCAATTTTACATGACAATGATGTAATTCTTACTACATTAAGTGCTGGTTCACACTAGCGCGATGCAGGAACCAGCGCGATTTCAGTGCCAGTTCCCGCATCGCATAGGACTCGCAGGCAGTTCACACTGCCCTATGCAAACTGCTGCTGGTGTCAATTTAAGGTTAATGACGCCCTCAGATCTGTTCACACATCGCAGTGCGAACTGTCGAATGGTGCAGGAATCGAATGCACGTGCAGGAATCGGATGTATGGTGCAGGAATTGGATTACATGGGTGTGAACACCCATGTGATCCGATTCCAGTTCGGACCAAAAAAAGGGTCCTGCACCAATTTGGTGCAAATGAGATGCAAATTCAGCCATGTAATCGGTATGGCTGAATTCGCATTGCACAGATATCGCATGTGATCTGCACAGCGCAGATCTAATATTGCGCCAGTGTGAACCCAGCTTTAATGTGTCTGTTGCCCTAAGATTAAAAAAAAAAAAAACAGATCCTGTTCCCTTAAAGCATGAATAGCAGCACAGTGCTTGTGCTGTGTAATTTTTTCCCCTTCTATCACCTAATAAACCTGGCTGATCCTACCTGGCTATAACCTCCCCCCTGTAAACTGACCATGGTTTATCATGGCTGCTGAGCCCTGACACTGTGGTCAGTTTACATGCCTCTGTCATCCGCAGCCCTGCTCTATCCTTATCTGTCCTCCTCTCCCCCCCGCCTGTCTGCTCATGACAGTGTCCCCCTCCCCTCTTGCTGCTATCATAACTACAATAAAAACATCCCATCCCCTCTGTAACATAAAGTTATGTACTCCTGTGTCTGTGTTATATAAAAAAGCTGCTAATCTGTACCTTATAGCAGAGCGTCTCCCGGCACTCACATGACTCCTATGCTCTCTCCTCCTCCCAGTTCTCGGCCCCTCCCACTATAGCTGTCAGCCGGGCAGGGGAGAGAGCCGAGGAGTCACGTGAGTGCCGGGAGACGCTCTGATATAAGGTATAGATCAGCAGCTTTTTTATATAACACAGGGGCACATACCTTTATGTTACTGAGGGGATGGTACGTTTTTATTGTAGTGGCTTAACAAGCACTTTAAAGATGACCTTTCTAGAAACCTATGTTTGGATTGACTAAGTGTGCATGTATGTGCCCATGGAGGGGAAAAGGAGTGAGCGAAAAGACATCCCTACAGCCAACAATAACAATCCAAAAGACTAGGGATGCACCGATACCAAGCATTTGCCCGAGTATCAGTGCGCAAGTGCTCACGTTACTGAAACAAATACTTTGTGGTGCAATTTGCGTCAATACAAAATGAATGGGAGCATATCACACTGCAAAGAATCACATGCAATTTGAACAGGAATGCGGTGTGATTCCTGTCCAAATTGCATGTGATTTTCCCTACCGCTCCTGTGTGTGTGTGTAGAAAGGCAAAAGCGCCATTTAGTGGGTAGGTTAGTTAAAAACGTTAGAACTCACAGTACATATCTGGCCAAATGCAAAATCTGCATAGGTGTCCCAGTTTCACCGATGATAGCAAATCATGGCCGCTGGAGGTGCTCACAGGGCTGGAGGAGATGTAAAGACGGTCCCCACGCTGACATCACTTCCACCCTATACCCACAGGGGTCCCAGAACTTCTCCACCAGCACTGTGAGCACCTCCAGCATCATCGACGGGACCATCACCTATGCATTTGGCCAGATATGTACTGTGAGTACTAACATTTTTAATAAACTGCTCACAAGTTGTTGCTTTTCCCTTTTTTTACACACACAAAGAAAGCAGTGGGGGAAATTGCACGCGATTCGGACAGGAATCACACCACATTCCTGTTCAAATCGCATTTAAGTACGCCAATTTTTTTCATATTGACGCAAATCGTACCGCAAAGTATTGGTACTCTGTATCGGCGAGTACTTGACTAAGCCCGGGTTCACACCTATGCGAATTAGAGGTGCGTTTCCGCACCTCTAATTCGCATAGCAGGAGAATGTGACTGGCTCCCTATGGAGCCGGTTCACATATCTCCGGGGCAGCTGCGGTGCGCACTGCACAAAAACGCTGTGCGTCTTTAGCTGCGTTTCAGGGCCGAATTCAGGCATAGAATCGGCCCTGATTCGTCCCTGAAACGGTGAACAGGGACGCACAGCGCTCCTGTGCGGTGCGCAGCGTATTATGGTGTGAACCCGGGCTCAAAGTATCAGTATTTGTACTCGGCAAAAAAAAAAAAAACTGTATTGGTGCAACCCTACAAAAAACACCTACCCAATCAAGTGATTCTTACCCAAGAAGGGTTGTTCAGAGGACATCTGGAGTGAGCAGTGAATACCCACAGACCTATGATCATTTCACAATCTGTCACTGTCTTATGTCTGTGGGCACCTTTATTTCTTACACTCATCCATGTTGGTTCTGAATCATTTCAAATTAAGTCAAGCTAATAGATGTTTGCCTTCTGAGAAAATGGTGTTACCTGAAGCTTCCTCC
Organism: Aquarana catesbeiana; assembly: GCF_042186555.1. Taxonomy (NCBI): domain Eukaryota; kingdom Metazoa; phylum Chordata; class Amphibia; order Anura; family Ranidae; genus Aquarana; species Aquarana catesbeiana. The sequence continues at coordinate 659,851,455 of NC_133325.1, read as the reverse complement.
AAAATGATAATATAATTATAATCCATCCGCATCATAGTTATCACTACGGTCCTTGGTTCTTGTTACTGTACATCAGTGATCCCAAGACAATTCCTATTAATCATGCTGAGTAACATAGATTTGCTGACAGCTAAGGCTATAAAATATTTTTGAACTATGCATTTAATTGAGGAAGCATAAAATTGTGTTTTCCCGCATGATAGGAATGTCAGTTATGTTTTTCCTAACTTAACCCTGCAACATATCTAAGAACTGAGCAGTTTGTTAGGATTGTGCCAGGTGTGGAGCTGATAATACATATGAGCTCACCACGTAGGTGCTGAAAGGTGCAAGTCACAGTAATAACAGAATCTCTGTGTACAGTTGCAATAAAGCTGTTTTCAGTTGTTCCTCATTACATTGGCATGTTACCTCCTGCAGTGCTGTGTGCTTCAAAATATTCTTTAACCCATTCATCTAAGCTGAAGTAGTCCAATAAGGTTTAGTAATCACTGCCGTTTGACTACCTGAAGGCTGAGTACAGGAAAAAAAAAGAGAACTTGTCCTTAAAAAAGGAAAACATACAATGTGTTATTATTATTTTTGTTTTAGTCTTCCACATCTAAAATACTTTTTTTATAATGTTATTTCCTTCTCAATCAGCTGCACTGATACAACTTGTTATTGTCATTGATAATTCTTGGCCACACAATCATTACACAAGCTCAATATACAATACCTTTATAGCCAGCCCATATAATTTTTTTGCCTCATAAAAAGTGTAATTAAAGCGGTTGTACACCGCGGATGTTGCATAAAAAAGTACTAGCATACTAGCACATTATGAAATACTCACCTTGGAATAAAAGCCCTCCAGCGCTGTAACATCACCGCTGAGGGGGCTGACATGTTGCCCATGTCTTTCTTCTGGGTTTGCACTCTCCGGCTACGTGAGTGGCTGGAGCAACGATGACGTCACTCCCGCGCATGAACGCGTATGCCCTCGGTTCGGTCACGAAGCTCTGAAGTTCTGGTAAGGTATGCTGGACCTTCAGAGCGCATGCGCCAGTGATGTCACTGGCTGCATGCAGGGTGAATATTTCCTAAATGGTGCAAGTTTAGCAGATATTCATTTTACCTACAGGTAAGTCTTCTTATAGGCTTACCTCTAGGTAAAAATGACCAAGCAGGGTTTACAACCGCTTTAAAGGAAATCTAAAGTTACAGCATACACTTTCATTTTATGACATCATAAAATCCAATATACATTTACTTGAAAAAACTGCTTGAGTTCTGCCTGTCTGTTGCCATCTCTTTCCACAACTTCCTGGATTCCCCACATGTTTTGCAGCTTTTCCTCTGTTGTTTACTTTCAATTTCTAAGGACTACATATCCCATGATCCCCTGCTGCCTGCAAGCTGTGATTCCTGTACTGACTCGCCTCCTGAAATGCCTCATCTCAACACCTCTGTAGTTCAGACAGCATGTGGGGTGGTGCAGTGTGGTGCGGCAGCAGAAAACACACTGAGTCCTATTGCAGACAACAGTATTAATGCAGAACCCAGTAATTCACAACAAAGCCGACGGGAAGGCACCTGACCGGGAACACTCACGTCAATATCAGCAATGTGTAGAAGAGCAGGTCTAGATGTGCAGATAGTGTCTGTCTTGAGGTGTGGAATGCGGCCTAAATGGTCCAAAACCAAATGGGGAGGTTTCCAGAAGTATGTCGTATCCCTATCCTTTCCCTACTTGACTGGAACCTCTCCCTGCCACTAATTACTGTCTCTGTCAGGCAGGCGACCTGTCCCTACACTACCCACACACGAAATGCACACCAAGCCTAGGAACCAGAGCCTTAAATAGGCTCTGCCTGACCCAAGATGGCTGCTAGTCCCATGGGGTGAAGGCCTCCAATCAAATTGCTTCCCCAGTGACCCAGGAAACCATAGAGAAACCATGTTTCTGCTGCGGTTGAGTGCCACCTGCAGTGGAGAAAATAGACTGCACCTGCCTACAACCAGAAGCAAAAGTGTGGGGATCATCACAAAGTAAGCTTAGAAACTAAACTTGTTCAGAGTAATAGGAGTGGGCAAAAATAATTGAAATACAATGTGGAAATGAATATATGATTCAAAATTTTGAGCATAGATATGCTTTAAAATATGCTCAAAATATTGATAAGGTACAACTCCACAAAAAGCTTATTTTTCTTAGATCTGGAAATAGTGGGAATGGTAGGAACCTCTGTGGGTTTTTATTGTTGGCTGTTACCATATTGAAGTATATCCACACCCAAGAATAAAAATGTAATATATTTCAGATTATCTGTCCCTAGATGGTGGTGGCTGCATGTGTTCTATTATTTGAGGAGAGTACATTTACAGAAAAATACCTGTTAATCTTGCCAGAAATCAAGTTCCCTTGTGACTTCCTGTGCACTGATCAGAAATCTTAAACAATGTTATCTGCTTTCTCAGCTATCTTCTGTGAACTACAAAATGATACCACCCTATGTAATAGAACGAGTTGTTTGTAGTCCGAATTAGGAGAGCAGCCTGGAATGACTACGCTGCTGCTCCAGAAATACTAGCAGGATCTCTAGTGAAAATAAAGCAGCAAAAGCCTGAGAAAAATGCACTCACAATATCTGAGGACTGATAGATGCAATATGTATTTAATTTTTGGTTTTGGGTTTAAATACGCTTTATCTAATCAAAACTAGGGAGAAAAAGAATGACAGGGAAGGGTTAGAACCTTTGTCAAGTTTTTTTATTGCTGCCTGTGCCCTCAGTGGAGCGAGGAAACAAACAGTCATAAAAAGTTAGAATCCTACTTTGTTCTATCCAAATCTAGAAGAAAAAGGTTTGACGGAAGTTGGCTATAAAGGAAACATATATTTCTGTTGTGCTATTATAATATATATTGATGTACTTTTAGGATTTATGTTTTCATATCGTTTTTGATATCGATACAGTAGCTTATGGATGTGTAGGGGGTATTTGTTTTTTTGGTGTAAGGGCAGACCTTTATGTTCTCATACCTTTGTGTTATAAACCTATGGACCATTCTAGTTACAGAGCAGCTGCTACATATTTGTGTCGGACTATGCCAGATATTTCAATTGTTTCTCAGGTCAATTGAAACATCAAGATATTTTCCAGCTATTAATCAACTGCCCATATAAAATAGCCCAATAAAAATGTCAATAACTGTGTCACTCTAAAAGGCCGTATTCCAGTACTTTCCCTTTATCATATTTTTCTGGGGTTTTTTTCCCTGTCATCTACCATTGACAAAGCAGTAGCCTTTTTCTGACACCTATACAATGTGTACCGTTAACACATAGAAGGAAATATGAAATGAATTTGCCATATGTCAGACATGTCAGTATGTTAACACTGTGTTTTTTTTATTGCTATGGTGAAACATGGGCTTTCACAGTATATATTTGATTTGAGGTCATGTCTAAAAAATGTATGAATAGGTGTTTATTGGCTCTATGTGATCTTTTCTGACATTATTGTGAGTTACACTAGTCTCTGCTGAAAATTTGAACAGTAATGTGATTGCAGATTCAGGGCAGGACTACAGTTCAAGTTGCTGCCTATGTGCAAGGGGAGGTTAAAAAAGGTGGGAAGGGGACAAATGCCCTCTAGGCCAATCTTGTTTGATAAAGATTGGCCTGATCCGAGCCTACATACAGAGTGCTACTCAATTTAATCAATGTAGTAGTCAACATCCCTGTTTCTCTTCTGGATTGATGAACTGTATTCGAACGTCTGCCTTTACACACACATGAACTTTAATGGCATCCCCGTCTTAGTCCATAGGGTTCAATAGGGTTATTGAGTTGGCCCACCCTTTGCAGCTATAACAGCTTCAACTCTTCTGGGAAGGCTGTCAACAAGTTTAGGAGCGTGTCTATGGGAATGTCTGACCATTCTTCCAGAAGCGCATTTGTGGGGTCAGGCACTGGTGTGGATGAGAAGGCCTGGCTCACAGTCTCTGCTCTAATTCATCCCAAAGGTGTTTTATCGGGTTGAGGTCAGGACTCTGTGCAGGTCAGTCAAGTTCCTCCACCCCAAACTCGCTCATCCATGTCTTTATGGGCCTTGCTTTGTGCAGGTCCAAGTCATTTGGTGGAGGGGGGATTATGGTGTGGGGTTGTTTTTCAGGGGTTGGGCCTGGCACCTTAGTTCCAGTGAAGGGAATTCTTAAGGTGTCAGCATATCAAGACATTTTGGACAATTTCATACTCCCAACTTTGTGGGAACAGTTTGGGGATGGCCCCAAACTGTTTCAACATGACTGCGCACCAGTGCACAAAGCAAGGTCCATAAAGACATGGATGAGCGAGTTTGGGGTGGAGGAGCTTGACTGGCCTGCACAAAGTTCTGACCTCAACCAGATAAAGCACCTTTGGGATGAATTAGAGCAGAGACTGTGAGCCAGGCCTTCTCTTCCACATCAGTACCTGACCTCACAAATGCGCTTCTGGAAGAATGGTCAAACATTCCCATAGGTACACTCCTAAACCTTGTGAACAGCCTTCCCAGAACAGTTGAAGCTATTATAGCTGCAAAGGGTGGGTCAACTCAATATTGAACCCTATGGACTAAGACTGGGTTGCCATTAAAGTGTGTGTAAAGGCAGGCGCCCCAATACCTTTGAGAATATAGTGGAAATGATTATTTCACAAACTTCATTAGTCTAATTCATGAATGTCCTACAGGGGAATAACTATGGAAATACGGAAAGGAGCCCCGGAAAGGGCTCAGGGAAAGGTGCTATGTCCCTTCAAGCCTCATTTCACAGAGTGGGTGTATTTTTACAGAATATAGAATAAAGGAAATATGTTTTCAATGAAAGAAACTTAAAAGAGAAGTTTGGGATTGTAAAAAAAAAAAACCCATTATACTCACCTAGGTGAATGTAGCATCGATCCAATGCTGCATCTGACCCCACTGTCTCTGCAGTAAGAACAAACGCCTCTGTTCGCTCAGTTCTCCCCCTCTGCTCTGAGCAGCATGACTGTCAGTCAGCAGCTCTCTGTTCTCCCCACCAGCACCCGCTGGAGCTTTGGGAGGTGGAGGGGCGAGAGGGGGTGGCTCAGGCTCTTAGCGGATCAGTGAGAGGCTGAGCCAGGTGCCAATCCAGGATTCCGGGTGGATCCTGACCATATGGTTGTATGGTTGGGATCTTTCCCAAGCCTGGGCTGGCTGAGTGATGTCAGTTGATAGCAGGCTTTAGCTAAAAATGGGTCAAAGGAGTGCAGTACAAACTGCACGCCTGTGATCCATAGGAGAAGTATTGCAAAAGCTTTGGACATACTTCTCCTTTTAATTCTTTCACCTTGTTAAGAAATCTAATTTCTCTAAATAAGAGAGGGAGTTAACATTCTAGATCAGAGACATCTAAAAATAAGATTAATAATGATATTTTTATGAGCATAATCAAATAGTGGGAGATGAAATAGTGGGCTTTCATGTATTTACAGACCAGAAAACTGTTTATTAATAAAACCATGTTATTTGTTCTTAAGGTATAAACTACCTAAAAAAGGTATAAATTCACTAAAAATTCACTAAAAGCCTTTGCAAACCCACATAAGAAGTGCTGATATTATCACTGCACATAGCCTGTGCAACGAACAGAGCCATGTAGGAGTGTAGGAGACCCAGCAGCCTTACCCACTACAGGCTGCCTGCAGAAAACTACAGGAGCAGACTGACACTTTAAAATGGTTGTAAACCCTTACAACACACTTTTTACTACAGGTAAGCCTATAATAAGGCTTACCTGTAGCTACCCTGGATATCTCCTAAACCTGAACCGTTTAGGAGATATCCCCTGTATTTGCATGCACCAATGTCATCGGCACATGCGCACTGAAGCAATGGCACGGGAGTGACGTCATCGCGGCTCCGGCCAATCACAACGCCGGAGCCTGCGATACCCGGAAGTAACTACGGGAGCGATGTCGGCCACCGGAGCGGTGTATGAGGATGGCTGCAGGGGCTTCGATCTCAGGTAAGTAATTCATAATGAGCTAGTATGCTATGCATACTAGCTCATTATGCCTTTGTCTTGCAGGTTTTTTGTTTTTTCCTAGGGTTTACAACCACTTTAACATTGCTTAGATGTAGTATGATTAGAATAAGATGGTTTTGTTATTTCTCAATGTAACACCATTGCTTGAAATTCACTTGTACAAATTTGTACCTTATTGTTTGTCTAAACTTCTTCGATAAACAATATTGTAAAAGAAAACCACAGCAGCAGATACAAGACCAGATACTCTGCACAAGGAGAGAGAACAGCAGTGACTGGTCTTTACTGAAAGACACTGCAGCATAAAGGCAAAATATATAAATTGCAATTATCTAGAAGAAATAAACACAGGGCAACATTCAAGTAAAATACACATGGCTCTTTGCCTTTATTCAAATAGCTGAGATATTCAGAGAAATGTTTTTGTTGCATGAGCTAATTGGATTATTTAGGTTTGAGATAATTACAGTTTATTTATAAATGTAACTTTACTCACCATTAAGTAGTATTGTTATTGTAGTATAGTATCGTATTGTTATTTTGATAGTCATCTGACCATAACACCTTTTTCCATGTGGCCTCAGAATCTTCAAGGTGTGTTTAACTGCTTCACCCCCGGAAGATTTGGCTGCTCACAGGCCATTTTTTGCAATTCTGCACTGCATCGCTTTAACTAACAATTGCGCAGTCGTTTACACACAGAGATCCTGGTTCTCGCCGTGTCACGAGCGATCGCGCGCCCCTAGTGGCCACTAATAGAAGCGACGTAACATGACGGCGATTCACGCAGCCGAGCCATGTTGCCGCAGTACAACTGCGGCAGCTGGTCGACAAGCAGTTAAGGTGGTCAGATGTGACAAAAATTTCAATTTTTTGGCCTCAACGCCAAACGATATGTCTTGCAGAAATCCAGTACAGCTCACCATCCAAATAACACCATTGCTACAGTAAAGCATGGAGGTAGTAATATCCTATTATGGGGGTGTTTATCTGCAGGAGGCACTGGAGCACTTGTCAGGATAGAAGGAAAAATGGATGGGGCAAAATACCATCAAGTGCTTGAGGAAAATCTGCTGCCCTCTCCCAGAAAGTTGCCAATGGGCAGGTGGTTTACTTTCCAATAGGAATGAGCCGAACACCCTCCTGTCCGGTTCGCAGCAGAACATCCGAACAGGCAAAAAATTTGGCAGAACACACGAACACCGTTAAACTCTATGGGACACGAACATGAAAAAACAAAAGTGCTAATTTTAAAGGCTTATATGCAAGTTATTGTCATGAAAAGTGTTTGGGGACCTGGGTCCTGCCCCAGGGGACATGTATCAATGCAAAAATTTTTTTCAAAACCGCAGTTTTCGGCAGCAGTGATTTTTTTTTTAATGCTTAAAGTGAAGCAATATAAATGAAATATTCCTTTAAATATTGTGCCGGGGGGGGGGGGGGGGGATGTCTATAGTATGCCTGCAAAGTAGTGCATTTTTCCCATGTTTAGAACAGTACCACAGCAAAATAACACTTCTGAAGAAAAAATTGTCATTTAAAACTGATCGCAGCTGTAATGAATTGTCAGGTCTCGGCAATATAGATGAAACTCACTGAAAAAATGTCATGGGATTCCCCCCAGCAGTCCATTATCAGGCCCTTCAGGTCTGATATGGAAATTAAGGGGAACACTGTACCAAATTTAAAAAAAATGGCATAGGGGTCCCCCCAAAATCCATACCAGACCCTTATCCGAGCACGCAACTGACGCATATTCACTGTGACAGTTCTTATATAAGTGAGGGCCATTGATTTTTTTTTGGATTGATACATGTCCCTTGGGGCAGGACCCAGGTCCCCAATCACAATAACTGGCATATAAGCCTTTAAAATGAGCACTTTTGATTTTTCATGTTAGTGTCCCATAGATTTTAACGGTGTTCCGGCGGCTTTCGAATTTGCCACGAACACCGCATATTGTTTGCTGTTCGACGAACAGGCGAACACCCGATGTTCGAGTCAAACTTACGTTCAACTCGAACATTGGGCTCATCCCTACTTTCCAACATGACAATGACCCAAATCACACAGCAAAACTGGCCACGCAGTGGTTGAAGAAGGAAAAGGTGAATGTTCTTGCATGGCCTAGTCAGAGCCCAGACTTAAACCACATTGAAAATCTGTGGAATGACTTGAAGACTGCAGTCCACAAACAGTCACCACCAAATTTAACTGAACTTGAACAGTTCTGCAAAGAAGAGTGGGCAAATATTGCAAAGTCTAGATGTGCAAAGTTAGTAGAGACATATCCCACCAGACTAAAGGCTGTAATTAAAGCAAAAGATGGTTCAACAAAATGCTGACACAAGGGATGGATCATTTTTCCAACTCAGTGATTCTGTTTTTGATTTTTTTTTTCTTACATGTTGGTGTTATATCTTTGACTTGGATGTTATTAGTTGCACTAGTAAATACAGCTGGATAAAACAGAAACTGTGTCTGTCTTTATTTCAAGCTGCAAAGCATCAAAATGTGACAGCTAATATATATATATAAGCTTGTTTTAGGTCAGCGGTTTCACCATAGTAGTGTTGCTTGTAATCAGATAATGTAGGTACATTGTAGCTTAAAAAATGCTGCAATTTACAACTTTAAGATTTCATTCTACAGCAATATTCTTCTTGATTACTTTTCAGTTTATACTTTTAATTCAGTTTTTTTGTATTCAATAAGTTCTTGGATACCCCTGGATCTAAAAACAAATTTTGGTTTGGGAGGAAATTTGTCTATGCTCGGACCAAGAATAGTTGTAATACCTCTCATTGGGTATAACTGAATATTATTTCCGTTGGTAAGGAATGGAATGTAACCTTCATATATTTTGAGATATCTCTACATAATGGATATTAATTATCAGCAGTTACATGCTTGTTTCTTCAACATTGTGCTGATGCATCACTACAAAATTGTATTCTCCTTTTTTGTACTTTGTTTTATTGTGTTCTGGAAAATACAAAAAAAAAGCGGCAGTCAACCGAGTAAATTATGGTACCTTATGTGTGACCCCTGGCTTCTTCAGGGGTTCACCTTTTATAAATGTAACTGTTTAGATGAAAAAACATACAATGAAACAGGGACATACACATGTTATATCAGCAGTATTCAATTTAATATGTTTTTTGACAACTCCAACACCATCATGGATCAATAGTTGTCGATAAATCTATTGATAATATTAAAGCAGTGGTAATGGGGAATGAGAAGATCATAAACATTCACCAAAGCTGCACTTAGGTACAGCTCTTTATACTAGGGCAGGAAAGACCATACAAATCTAACTAAGAGCAAGAGGACCTTAAGGATTAACATATATCTAAAAAGAAATTGCTTCTTTTATCTCCCCGCTGCTCCAGCCATATGATTATGATTTCTCCACCTGCCATGGTCATTATAAGGGGCCTGCAGTGAATCACCTATCAGGATGTGGTTAAGCATTCACTGTCAGGCATCCAGTGATCCAGCGATCTTGCTGCCTCCCCTCCTGAATGTCTGTTTTTTGCTTTTTTTTTTTTTTTTTGCTGAGTGACAATTTTCAAGTTGTGGTGCAGCCCCACTGACTTGAAAAGGGTGAGTTTGACAGGCGGTACCACCTGTCAACTCAACATGCTGTTGCATTTAAATTTACCGCAGCATGTGAACAGCCCTCTTACCTGCTGGAAGGTAGGCTTGAGGTGAAAGGCAGTAAAACATCGGCTTAACCGCCTGTTTTAACTATTTCCCCCGGCCAAACGTGAACGTTTCAGTTGTCTTTCATCACTGGACTTGAAGCAGAAGGATTGAATTGCGCTAATTTTTTTTCATCACAGTGACTATAGTGGGCAGAGCTTTGAATCTCAATAAGGAGATCTCCCGAGGGATACACCATATAACCAAAAGTATTGGGAAGCCTGTGTTTACATGCACATAAAGCAAGGTCCATAAAGACATGGATGAGCGAGTTTGGGGTGGAGGAACTTGACTGGCTTGCACAGAGTCCTGACCTCAACCCAACAGAACACCTTTGGGATGAATTAGAGCAGAGACTGCAAGACAGGCCTCCTCTCCAACATCAGTGCCTGACCTCACAAATGCGCTTTTGGAAGAATGGTCAAACATTCCCATAGAGACACTCCTAAACCTTGTGGACAGCCTTCCCAGAAGAGTTGAAGCTGCAAAGGGTTGGGCAACTCATTAATGAACCCTACGGACTAAGACTGGGATGGCATTAAAGTTCCTGTGCGTGTAAAGGCAGGCGCCCCAATACTTTTGGTAATATAGTGTATATTTTAGATGACCAGAACTCCGCTGAAGCCTCACACACACACATGGGCTGGAAATCAGAACAATTTACAGCCTCTTCTTGAAGAACTGAACATGTCACTTAATTTAGCTGTATAAAATGTATAAAATGAAATAATGATAAAAATAAAGTTACATTTATTCTCCATTCTGATTTTAGTACAGTTGTTATGTTTATGGATGGCAATGGTAGTTGTTTGATAGCTTGTACTTGTTTTTTAGTGCTCTTTAAGGCTAAATAATTATTTTAAGACTCATAGATGAAAGTATCTGATATAAATCCACTAATCATGCAATGCTTTCATTACTAAATTGTCCATCTTTGTCCTTTTGTGCATTTTTACAAAATGATGCAATAGGTAAACAATAAAGGTTTTTTTTTTCTCTGATTAGTATTCATTTTATGCTTCAGTCTTGCACAAACACCGAAACTGGGGCACAATGATATCTCTGTATGCTTATATATACAAATCAGCACAATATATGCAACTCATACATTACAGGGTAGATAAAGTGAAGGACAAACAATGAAATCTGTAAATTTATGAATACCTCCCAACTTTCTGAGATGAGATGGACACCTTTTAGTGTAAGGTTGTAGGCAAGGACACATTCCTGTGATGCACCAGTTTCGTGGACCCTGATGAATTGTTACACAAAAATTATTAGTTTAACCCACAAGTGTTTTTTTATCCATTACTTTATATTTATCTTGGCTTTCAAACTAACAAATTCAATAATTTATTGGTTGGATGTACAAATACTGCAGTATAACACTTCTAAATGTACATTTCTATACTGTATAGAGGTCTATACATCAGACCAAAGAGAGCAACAAATGAGGAGGAAAGATGGACTTGGTTCCAAATCAGGGACAGTTGGGTGTCATGTTTTATGAACAAACAAGAGATAATGAGAAAATGGAGACAGACATTCACAGGTGATACTTAAAGCAGAACTTCACCTAAAAAACCTCTACCCTTTATTGGACTTTTTTTATTTATTTTTATTTTTTTTCAGCAGTTACTTATTTCTGACAAGTACCCGCTCCATTTCGGAAATTCACCCTCCCCCCCGCTAGTAACCTCCTTTGACACGTCACATGTCCCAGGAGGCTGCAAGTCAATTGAGAAAGGGCAGCGCTACTCGCGCATGCACAGTAGGAAGCCAGATGTGAAGCACCAGGAAATCACAGCTGGCTTCCCACATCCAATATAGCAGCGCCGGGGACCCGAAGATGGGCAAAGAATGCATGTTTATTAACCGTTTATTACAGATATCAATACTTCAATACCGCCCATAGTCATATGACGTCCACAGGAGGGATCTCCCATCCTGGGCAGGCGTCATATGACATCCCAGGCTTCCCGCCGCATCATTTTGGGAGCCGATGCGCGTGCCTGGCAGCCGCGATGTCCGCTGGGCACCCGCAATTGCCCGATAACAGAGCTGGGACGTGGATCTGTGTGTGTAAACACACAGATCCACGTCCTGTCAGGGGAGAGGAGACCGATCATGTGTTCCCAGTACAGAGGAACACCGATCGGTCTCCTCCCCTTGTGAGTCCTCTCCCTCTACAGTTAGAATCACTCCCTAGGTAACACAGTTAACCCCTTGATTGCCCCCTAGTGTTAACCCCTTCCCTGCCCGTGACATTTACACAGTAATCAATGCATTTGTATAGCACTGATCGTTGTATAAATGTGAATGGTTCCAAAATAGTGTCAAAAGTGTCCGATATATCTGCTGCAATGTCGCAGTCACAATAAAAATCGAAGATCGCCGCCATTACTAGTAAAAAAAAATAATAAAAATGCCATAAAACTATCCCCAATATTGTAGACACTATAACTTTTGCGCAAACCAATCCATATTTGCTTATTGCGATTTTTTTTTTACCAAAAATATGTACAAGAATACATATCGGCCTAAACTGAGGAAAAAAATTGTTTAAAAAAAAAATGGGATATTTATTATAGCAAAAAAGTAAAAAATATTGTGTTTTTTTCAAACTTGTCACTCTTCTTTTGTTTATAGCGGAAAAAAAAAACACAGAGATGATTAAATGCGACCAAAAGAAAGCTATATTTGTGGGGAAAATATGATAAAAATTTAATTTGGGTACAGTGTTGCATGACCGCTCAACTGTCATTCAAAATGCGACAGCGCTGAAAACTGAAAATTTGCCTGGGCAGGAAGGGGGTGAAAATGCTCTGTATTGAAGTGGTTATTGTTAAGATCTTGAACTAACCATAGAAGGGCAGATGTCTCACTGAATATGAAGAGCATGGGCCATGTACTCATCAACCTGCGCACTTTTAGGACATATCTCAAAGTGACACTGAATTCTGGTTTTAAAAAATTACTTTCAAGTAAGTATTCTTAACTCAGAAAAATATTTTCTATTGCTCTCAGCCTCAATCAAATCTCCAAATTCCTGTTTTGTTTTTTGCTGTGATACAACTTTCTGTTAGAATGTGGCATTCTCCATGGTCCATCTGTATGTAAGAAAGTAGCCAATCTCTCTTGCTTCTAAGATGCACTATTGATGTTGGACTATGGGATGTGTAGTGTACAGTACATAGTGCAGTGCATAGGACCGCAACCAAACAAAGGGAAATGAGGGTAGAAAGAGAGGTTTGGGAGTTCACAAAAGATGTTACAAGGAGTCAGAAAAACATAGTAAGAAACTATTTAATGAAAAATAGATTACTGGGTCATTAAGTAGCTGATGTGTATGGATCATAATTGGAGAATAAGGATATTGTTTAGTGTCGCTTTAATCTTATCCTAAATTAGGTAGATACCTGTGGGGTACATGCAGTAAAAGATTAATTCCTATTTCTCTACAGAAAGGGGAAAAACTGGCTTTCAGTAACAAAGACATTTTTAAACAAACTACAAAACCTTCATGTGATAACAACCACTTCTAACACAGGGAGGAGTTCATCACTGTACATACAATATTCAATGCTTGACTGCTTCCAGCAGTGCTGAAAAGACAATATTTCTTTATTGGGCTATGCCCAGCCCAAGAGTTTTTTTTTAACTGTATGTATGGAGAAACATCTTGTTGTATGTATGTTTTTGTATGCAAAGCAGGGAGATAAAACAACCAGCTAGGTACATAAAAGCAGCACACCTTACACACATTACACATTGTTAGGCACATAATTAACCCTTTGATTGCCCCCATATGTTAAATGCTTCCCAGCCAGTGTCATTAGTACAGTGACAGTGTACAGCATTAGCACTGATCACTGTATTAGTGTCACTATTGATGTCAGTGTCAGTTAGTGTACTTCCCAACCAGTGTCAGCTAGCGCCAGATTGCCCATGACACTATCACAGTCCCACTATAATTAAAAGAAACAGGTGCGCTAATCTATAAGAATTTTCACAGTGCAAAAATACATGTGTATTTTTGCACTGTGAATATTCGTATAGATTAGCGCACCTGTTTCTTTTAATTATCTATTATGGTAGGGGTTTGGACCTTTTAGGTTGCAGCTTTTATTTATCTATTTATTTTCATTTATGTATCTATGTGTTTGATTTTTTTATTTCAATAGTCACATTTCCCTTCACCAGCAGAGTAGGATAAGTGCAGGATTTTAACCCCTTTTTTTGACAGTCCCACTATAAGTCACTGTTCACTGCCATTACAGTATAGCATCTAAAGCTACATAAATTCCAGTATTTATACCATATTTTGTACATGCTATAACTTTTGCACAAACCAATTGATATATACTTATTTGGATTCTTTTTTTTTACCAAACACATGTAGCAGAATAAATTTTGGCCTAAATGTATGAAGAAGTTTGATTTTTTTGTATTTATTGGATATGTGAAAAGAGAAAATATTGGGGTTTATTTCAAAATGTTTGTTCTTTTCTTGTTTGTATCGTAAAAATAAAAAAACCCAGTGGTGATCAAATATCAGCAAAAGAAAGCTCTATTTGTGTGAAAAAACTATAACAATTGGGGTACAGTGTTGTATGACCGTGCAAATGTCAGTTACAGTAGCGCAGTGCTAAATAGCAAAAAAATGCTTTGGCCATGAAGGGGGTAAAACCTTTTCGGAGCTCAAGTGGTTAAAGTGTACTCAAATTATTACTTTTTTTTTTTTGGCTAGAGTGGTGAGGGGTTAAAGTTTTTCTCAAATTTTGTATTGCTGTCTGGGTCCCTGTTAAGGAGATGTCATTTCTTTATTTCTCTTGATGATCGCTGTCATTAGAAATGAGAGTAAAGCTTGCCATAGATGCATCATTTTTCTTTTTTTTTTTTTGATTAGCCGGTGATCAATGGCCAATTTAAAGTTGGTTACACATGGATTAAAGTTTGTCCAGTTCAACAAGGACCAGCCAAATTTTGATCGGTGTGTAGCCCTCCCTGTTCGACAGAAGCTAATCGTTAGCCAATTGGACCTGCTGGAGAACTCCTAAAAGGTAAGTTGTCACCAGAACTAGATGAGATAGGAAACCCTCTAATGGGGAAACTTGTTTCAGTGACAACTGTGTAAGAGGGCATTTCCCTCACTTTGGAGAGATTTCTCCTTACTTTATGTTGTGTCTATACATTATTTTTTTTTGTTTTTGTTTTTTTTAACCCTGTGGAAAAAAAAGTTTTAGTTTTTAGATATACTTTAAACAGGTAAAGGAAGTTGTTTAGAGGTTTAAAAGCGTTTTAAATAAACTTCATTTTTATGAAACCCAATGAAAAATTGGTACATCATATGCACTGTAAGGTGACAATGTTACAGAATGTGGCAATGATGAGGACAGGTCAAATGAGCAGACTGGGGTAAATACTGTGCTGATCAAGTAGATATGAACAGTGGTAAGCCTGCCCTATTAGGTGAAATGTTATGTTACCCAAAAGAGTACTAAATAGGCAATTCCAATAATTGTTATTTTTTGTTAGGCAGCGGTGCAATATGAGTAGGCAGTTTTAACTTATATGTTATGTAATGAAATATACTCACTTTGCACATAGAACATATATGTATTACATCTGGTTTAACATATATTGGAAGTGTTTACTGTAAAGAAAGAATACGTGGTAGCATAACAGCATGGTAACAGTAATGGCAGTCCAGACTCCAGACATTTTTAGTCTCTTGCAGGTAGCCGCGTTCTAGCTTCCTCACTTGATCAATACTATAGGAAAAACTGAGAAAAGCTCATGTAGATTTGCCAGCACCATGAAGAAAAAACTATATAGTGACCATGCACTGTTCTTTTGACTAAACACACACAGCACCAGAGGTCATCCATCACCCCTTTGTTTTTGTAACACAATCTGCAGTAGGATAAGTGCCATGAATTTATCTACAAATCATCCATTACGGATTGATTATTTGCAATCATTATTGATTATGCACATTGCACTGTTTTTGATTACATTTTTTGATGTATTTATTTGGTTAGGTTAAATATTAATTTATATTAGATACTACACATATTAAGGTGATGGTTAGCGCTCTATTTATATAAAACGTTATTGCACATCATCACTTATTATATATTAAGGGTAATGTGAGCGATATTAAGCACAGAGTATCTGGTATATCTGTACTTGCAAATTATGCTCTTCCTTTACCAAGATGCTGTCTCTATGCAGAGCTACATCCTTTTTCCAAACTGAGAGTTGGGATGTTCATGCCCCCCTTGCTCACATCTTCTGCCCACATCCCTGCTCCTAGCACTCCTCCTGCTATTTGTATTGTCATGAATCATACCTTGCATGAGCAAGAACCTGGCGCAACATCAGTTAATAGACAGGCCTGTGGTTGCTGAAAAAGATAGGGTCAGATTTACATCTCAGAAGCCTATAGGCAGAGAATTCTAACATTTCAGTAAAAAACACACTGAAGTGAATTTTAGGGGAAACAAACTACCCACGTTTTGGTAAAATATAAAAGACAAGGTTGCACCAAGTAAATAGATACCCAACATGTCAAACCCTAAATTTGAGACATACTTCTATATATATTGTATATTTTCTATAGGCGACAATTCAAAAGCCCCCTATAGGTCATCAGTTTAGTGTTACAGAGGTCTTGTGCTAGAATTATTGCTCTTACTCTGGCGTGTATGGCGATATGTAACATGTGTGATCCAATCAATGTTTTCACGTGTAGGTGCCCCTGACGTGTGCAGGGGGGGCTTAAAACCAAAAAATTTTTTGGGGGGGCGGGAATTTTATTTTTTTGCAATATATATATATATATATATATTTTTTTTTTTTTGCTTAACTTTTTTTTCTCATCACATAGGGGACACAAAGTCCCCGTGTGATGATTTTTAGGTAACATGTTCTCTTTTAGACCCTGCATGTCTCCTCTGGGCTCCACTGAATGCATTGCAATTCACATTGCATTGCAATACATCCCTTCCTGGCTATGCTAGCCGGGCAAAGTGACAGGATGACCCGGAAGTGACGTCATACATGTCACTTTCCGGGTTACCAACAAGAAGTGGAGGAGAGTGGACGTGTGTCCGCTGTTCTTCATTCCCTTCACCCGCCATGCCCATCTTGGGCCCTCACATGGGCAAGCGGAGCCCAAAATACATGGCGTGGGTGTGCGCGCACGTACAGACCTGGCAGCAAAAGGGTTAAAAAAAAAAGTCATAAATGCCTAATGTGCCTTGTGGAAAATCTGGCCCTGGACAAAGGTAGTGTCCAGTGGCACCATTCAGAACACGGACAGCATTTGTACAGAAAGGGGGGGGGGCATATTTAAAGGACAAAAAATGTCAAAGGACAGAGTAGATCACATTGGCATTGAGCTTCCAAACAGATCTGCCTGAAAAACTGACAGACAAACCAGATCGGAAGAGCAGTAAGAGCTGTTAAAATGTAGAATAGACTCCCTCAAGAGGTGATTCTGGCTAGCTCAGTAGATTGTTTTAAAAAAGGGCTGGATTATTTCTTAGATACACATAATATAACTCGATACTAATATTTATAGGTAAGGTTTATCCAGGAATTAACCATTGGCTTCTTGGGGGATCAGGAAGTATTTATTTCCCATGCTGGAAAAAATTGGGTCATGCTTTATTGTTTTTTTTTTTTTTTGCCTTCTGCCCCGTACACACGGTCGGACTTTCCGACGGAATATGTGCGATCGGAGCTTGTTGTCAGAAATTCCTACCGTGTGTGGGCTCCATCTGACTTTTTCCATCGGAATTTCCGACACACAAAGTTTGAGAGCATGCTATAAAATTTTCCGACAAAAAAATTTGATCCTTTAAATTTTGATCGTGTGTAGACAAATCCAACGGACAAAGTGCACAATTAAAGTGTTTGTTACCCGAACACTTCATATTCCTTATATGTGCCTGCTGTACCATGTACTTGTATGACAAATTATCTTGTTCTCTTTGTACTGCTTCCCTTTATGTGAAATCCCTGGTGTTCCTGCTAGTCCCCTTGCTTTCCTATTAATATCTGACCACACTAAGCAGTAGAGCACATCATGGTTAGTTCCCTAGCTGTGCTGGGAACTCAGTGTACTCTCCTCCAATGATTAGACTTGTCCTGACACGCCCCCACTGCACAACCATTCACTGGGAAGCTCTGTGTCCTGCTGCTTCTCCTCCCCCAGCTCTTATGTAGCTGAGAACAGAGAGAATGTGATCACTTCTAAAAAGGGAAAAAAGGTATTTATACATTTTTTTTATATCTATATAAAAAAATTTTGCCTTTCATTTTTATTTTTAAAACTGAATGAGTTGTTTAACAAGGTGATAGTTTACATTCACTTTAAATGTGAGTATAATAGCATATGGATTTGAGGGTTGTATATACTACTCGCTTAAATAAAAAATTATTTTACACTATTGAAGCCTTTTTTCACTCTGATTTTATAATAACCCGAATTGAGTTGTGAGAAAGAAGTGCTTTTACCTTGGATGATTAACCCCTTTGAGGAAGCGTTGATTAACCCACTCTAACAGGGGGTTAATTCTGTCTGGGGAGTTCTCATATGTGGTGGTGGTCCATCAAGGTGAAGTTGGGCACTGGAGCACTTTGTAAACAGCAGAGCACTTTATGGTTTAAGAATTTGGTTTTACACGATAGCCATGGAACACTTTTAAACATTACTAGCCATTGCACAAGCAAGAGGAAAATTGCAAGAGATACTTATTGAATATCGTTATCAGTGAATGGACTTTTACACTAATGTTGCACTGCATGGAGCATTATAATTTTGGATAGAGCGCTGTGATTTATAATGAATTTGGTGTCCATTTACATCTTCTTACATTTGAACCATCCAGGTCCAGGAAAAAAATGGAAAAGGATGAAGTCCTTTCCTTTTTTTCTGGACTTAAACATACCATATTGAAGGTAGCCTGATGTACAGAAGCAAGTCTGTTTTTATCCAGCCGTTCATACATCAAAACGTTCAAAAGGGTCCTCTGTCAAAATGCAGTAAAAAAGAATAGCAGGGCATCTGTTCATGGATACCCTGTTAAATGGACCAGAACAGAGCAGAGTAAAAAGACCCTAATAGTAAATTGTTTAAAGAAGCAGAGAACATATTGGGTGCAGGATCTCTTAAGGAGTCTGCCCATCCTTTTACTGGACCTCCTTATAAAACACAAGTGAATGGGGGGACACTGTCTTGGGGCAAGTGCCTGGATATGTCCATGCCTGGCAACAACCTCATTTTAGATTCTCTTTGGTGTGACCTGAGTGTGTTGCATTCCTGTGCTTTGAATTCTGGTACTGATTTTGATTTGTCATCAAGATTATGATTCTTACAGCTCCACCTGTTACAACTGGCCTGGATTAGGGACAGCTGATTTACTTTATGGTTTGTTCTCTATACTCTGACCTTCACATTGACTTGAATAGTCCTTGACTTTGTCTTCGGATACCTCTCCGCTCTTGCGGCGAAAATGTGTACGTGACAAAAAAAATCCTACTTAGTAAATATGGGTGTTCATTTACACAACAAGCACTGGAGGCTTTCAGGGGGAAAAAAAGGTATTTAATGCTCTTCCAAATAGTAAAACAATATCTGTAAACCACAAATTATATAACGCTGGCCAAAGAAAGCAAAAGAGATTTGTGAAAGAAAAGAAAATGTCATTGATTGTTATTAGAGATGAGACAACCTCCAGGGTTCAATCTGCGAAAAGAGATCAGTCTAAACAAAAGAAGACAAGAAGAATGGCTGGATAAAAGCTATTTTGTCCCTCAGTCCAAAAAGTTAAATGGATGTAAATCTATGATGAATGGAAGTAAACACAGATGTAGAAAGCAAATTTAAAGTAATCCATCCATGTACAGCCAAGGAGGCATCAATGGGGGAGCTTGCTGTTTGTGGCTTGTTAAGGGGAATACGATTTGATTGTCCAATGCTATAGGGGTACCAGTTACAACAGGAACAGCTTATTGAGAAAACATCAGGTGAAGTCATTAGGCTCAGTTTATTAAGCAAAAACAATTGTTCCTTTCGTTGTAATGTGGCACATAAATGTATTATGACAAATAACACATGTTTCATAGCTTACTAAATGCAGCCTCTTTATATTGTAATGTGTTTTTGTTTCTTGAAACACTATAGTGAAATACAGTGAAATATTTTTTTATTGGTCAGTGGTCTGTACTGCTGTATTGACTATATGCATTGCCCAGTTCCAGTTTGGGGAATTCCATTCAAAATTGTTCCCCTGGCAGCCTGTTTCAATAAAAAAAAAGCAGCTCTGGTTGCTATATTTTCCCTATCTTCAGCGTTGTCCCCTTCATACTCACAACTCTGACTCACCACTCCTCTTCTGGGTTGACTGATGCCCACTTTTTTGTGATCCCAGGGTGTCAAGGCTCTGACACCTACCCTGGACTCACAGGAGAATGTTGCAGAGAGTGGAGCCCTGTTATTGCATGGAGCAACTCTGTGCAAAATTTATGTAGGGTCCACCTGCTGACACGCTGTCTGAGGAAAAAGAGAACAAAGAGGACTCATGATATCAAATTTTGTAATGGCTTCAGAGGCGGTCCAGTGGTAGGAGAGTTGAAACTGGGTTGAAAAAAATAGCAGAGAGCGCGGTCTGAATGTAGTAAGTAAGGTACATTTATTAATAAAAACAGCAAATTGGCAACTCACATATAGCCAGTAAAGGTTTGTTTATAATCAAAGTCAGGCTTGGGTGGTGTAGATCTCAGCACAGTAGTGAGCCAAATTCCAGTCTAGGATAAAGTGTTTAGAGCAGAAAGTATAGAGTAAGTATACCTAAAAGGCTAAGAAAACCCCCTCTGGTGCCCTCTGGCCCTCTGGTGTTCTCTTAGCCTTATAGTTATACCTAGCCCTGAACACTTTATGCTGGACTTGAGTCTGGCTCAGTACTATGCTGAGATCTACACCACACAAGCCTGAATTTGATTATAAGTGAACCATTACTGGCTATATGTGAGGTGGCAATTTGCTGTTTTGTTAATAAATGTACCTTACTCACTACACTCAGATTGCGCCCTCAGATTTTGTTCTCCCAAAGAGCCTTCAGTCTCATTGAGGTGCTGCACAGCGTGTTTGGAGATCAGCAAGAATTCACCCTGGAGTTTCCATTTGAGGACTTTACACTTTTTCCTGGTGAACTCTAAACACAAATGCTTTGTACGTATGGGCATCAAAAAACTCTAAACTATTGCACCATAACCACTATTACTACTTGAAACGGGGGGGGGGGGGGTGGCAAGCCTGGAATTGTGCTTTTAAATTTGAGTTTGTAGACAAAATCCAAAAACTTGTTTTATTTATTTGTCATAGTGTAAATGAACCAACCTAAAATGTAGCCAGGTAGAGCTACACTAAACTTATAATTGAACTTTCTTACTTTGCTCCCATTTTTAATACTGCCAGCAATATATTTACTTTATTTTTCTTCTTATTCCCACATGCCAAATCCTGTTCAATTATGATGTGGTAGGCAAGGTCCTACACATGGATCAAAAGTAGATAGAAGCTTGGCAAGGACAGGCAATTTAGGGTGCCTTCATTTCATTTATGATGTCAGCCTAAATACTAATTTACAATGCAAACCGAATATTGATGTTAGCAGAAATGGCAACGGGTTTGCTTTAAACAAGCTCAGTAGTATTTGTCTAAAGATGATACATCCTTTAAATAAATGGATACATTTCTAAAGTAATTAGATGTTTACTGTCTATGGAGATTTTTACCATGGTTCAATCACCCCAGCTGGATGCATAATCTAGGAGGTTTTTTTCACTCCTTAGTTGCACAATTTTCCAAAGATGTCTTTCTTCAACTTTAGCTTGGGAAACTTGTCTATCAATTACATAAAATCCCTTGTAAAAAGCGCCTTGTACCACCCATATCTTCAAAAATACCGAAACTTTTGACACTTTAAGGTCTCACCCAGAGATAGGACATCTATCGGAGCTCAGTATTGTTAGTTCCTATGTTCTGGCAGGAAATGATAACACTTGTAGTAGCTGGAAAGGTGACATCACCCTAGAGACTTTTCTAAGCATAAAACTAAAAGTCTCCCCATGTACATAAAAGTAGCTAAATGCACGACTGTTAGCACCCCATGGTAGGATATCCTAGCCTTTCAAGTGTACACGATACAAAACAGGTACCGTGTAGGTGCAAAAATTACTAAATAAAATGTGTGTTGATTTTAGCCCTAACATGTACAGTATCTCACAAAAGTTAGTACACCCCTCCCTTTTTAGTAAATATTTTATTATATCTTTTCATGTGACAACACTGAAGAAATGACACTTTGCTACAATGTAACGTAGTGAGTGTACAGCTTGTATAACAGTGCAATTTTTTTCTCCCCTCAAAATAACTCAACACACAGCCATTAGTGTCTAAACCACTTGCAACAAAAGTGAGTACACCCCTGTAAAGGAAATTTGTAAGTTCTGTATATAAATGTATTCTATTTTATATGTATTGCACACTCCCCTCACTGTGCACACGGCACTAATAATGTTTTTCGTTACATGTTTGCATTCTTTTGAGTCCTGATAAGAATTAGTCTATGTTACGCCCCTTGTTACTATAAAAGTACAATTGTAATATTAATGTGATACCTACGTAATCATGTGTATAATAACCTTCAATTGCGTCATAATAAAGCAGAACAGTTATTTGGAAAAATGCGGAGTGTATCTTTTGTGTCTGTTCCCTACTGCAGTAGTTATTAATAATTTGGAACCACTAATCAATATTAGGATAGGAGTTGCCTATCTATAAATTTCCATTTCAGATGGCAAGTTTTACCTAGGAGGGGATTTACGGGTGACCCTGAGAATCTGAAACAAGGAGCTTGAGACGATCCGGAAATTTCTGATTATCAGCCGGCTGAGGTAAGCCTTTTGCTTACATTTGAGTTATCAGACTTCCTTGATCAGTAAGGCATTTTCGAGTCAAAGGATACCTATTTTACTTCCCTTAATCGAACTGTATTGATTGGTGGTTACATGTTATGTTGTCCCTGTCTACTGTCCATCAGTGTGTTATAGATAAGAAAGGGAAGAATAGTGCTGTTCACAGGTATATGTAGTACATCTGCTAGATAAAGTATTTTAGAGGCAAGAGGGTATAGGCATACATAGAGAAGACTGGCCAGTCATTATGGGCATTAAATTAAGTAAGGGAATGAAGGGTAAGAGACCCTCAAAAAATGCCTAGCTCAAGAGGAGCGCTTTAAAATATATGAACCGAAGGTGCGGTTCCGCCTATACTGTGCCCCTAGATAAATGGTTAGAGTGGACAGGGATCCACAATGGGTAACTGGATTACCAAAGTCCACAGGGACTAAGAATCATGCAGAGTAAACAGCTAGAGAAACAGCTATCTATGGGAGCAGGATGGATCGAGGGTGACAATTAACACTAGACAGAAAGGGACATTTTCATGTTAAGTTGTGGGATGAATTTGGGGTCAGGCACGGCAACTAGTTAAGTCAAAACAGAATACTTTATATGTTGTCAGATAGGGAAGATGGGATGAGCACTATGGCTGCCCGTCTGATCATAGAATCATAGAAGCTAGAGTATGTGAAGTATGGGATTACAATACATGGGATGCAAAGGATATCAGAACAAAATAAGGAACAAAAAAAGAACAAAATAAGGAAAGCAGAATTTAAGCAGAGAAATATTAAAGAGTTAAAAGAAAGTGAGAGAATGATATGCATGTGTTGTGTACAAATGGGAAAAAGGTAAGCAATTTTAGAGAGATATTCGTATATATGTGTGAATGCTGGACCTTTAGTTCTATCTCTTGTGTGTGTCATGTATGCAGATGTGACCCCCTCTTTTGCGCTCTCCTGAAAGAATGTAGCTGGGATGAGAGATCAGTGATAAGCTGGAAGGACACCATGCCAATTTCAGTTTTTTAGACAAAACATTAATAACAAAATGTGCCAATTTAATTAATTTAATGATAAACAATTATTTTGAATCTGTTTTCCAAACATGGTAAAATAAAGGTTACATTTAACCGTGTATTACACAAATTGAATCTTGTTTGATAGTGGAAACAGTGCATTTAAAAAAGGGAAATCAAGTAAAATGTCCTCATTTAAGGAAATATATCTGTGGATATATATTAGAATTAGGATGTGATATTGAGATTATCACTTGAGTATTAATTTCTGATATGAGTTTAACAATTTTATTAATAATATAGATATATTTTAACTGTTTTAGACAACCTTTGGTTGAAAATGAAATCCAGATTATTGGGGAAATTTGTAAAATGGGATTAGTTTAGATTAAGATAACAATTTTGTAGTTTTACATTTATACAACAGACCTTTATTGAGTGAAAAAAAAAAGGATTAAGATAAAGTCGTTAATTGGAATACAGCTGCCATAACATTTAACAAAGCCAAGATGAATGGGATACATAGGAAGTTTTTCTACAAAAATGAAATCTAAAGGGCTGAAAATAACTTGATGTGCGGTCAATGATGTGAAAGCAATAATAAATAGAATTGAAATATAACAGACCCATCACATTAAGTCCACACACCCTGTTAGGATAGATGCCACCTGCAGCCAATTGTATAGTTTTTGATCTGGCTGAGAGCTTTCTGTTCTGTCATATACAGATTGTTGGTCCTTTTGTTTTTATTTATTTTTATTTTTGAAATCCAAAGCAGAATATGTGGATTGTGAAATGATGTGCCCCTTTTCCTTGTAAGTGTCGTGGTATAAGCAGAAGACTATTTTGGATTTATGGATATCTCTGCATGACCGCAGGGTATTGTTATCATTTATTATGTTATGACATCAGGAAAATAATGTCAGATGGAAACTAAGGACTTGTGTTATCTAGCTAAAACTAACAACAGAGCAAGCAATGAGAAATTATAATATTGCCAGGAAAAAGTTGTCTTTTTGAAACATGAAACTGGAGTTCTTACACAAACAGCATGATAGAAAACAAGCCATTGTAATATATTTATGCAAGCTGGACCCAGTAATGAAGGGTTCACTCTGATGTATCAGAGCTATAGCTTTATGCAAATGTGCTATTAGACAAAGTTACAGACATTATTTTGGTCAAATATTTAATTTTTAATGGTCCCACATTCTGCGTAGCAAATATACAGCTAACTAAATGTTTGTCTAATGAAAGGTTCAAAATATGAATTTGTTTTGTTTGTTTATGTACAAATCTAATAATGAAAAATGTGTACATTTGAATCCAGCCACCTTATTGCCTCTATTGGAGGAGGCTGGAGACAAAGGAAACCACATGTGTTAAATTGATGACGTAGGAATCAACTGCTGTGAGCCCAGTGCAGGACACACTCCCTGAAGACCCAGATATTTGATTTTTTGTAGAGTTGATCCCAGTTTTATACTGAGTATGCAGTTTATCACCCAGAAGGATACTCTGTATTCAGAGTCATTGGATCCTTTTCCCCTGCTCAAGAAGCAGAGCTCCATGCTTTAGCAAAGCCTTTGAGCTATAAAAGGAATATATATATATATATTATATATATATATATATATATATATATATATATATATATATATACATATATACATATATATATATATATATATATATATACATATATATATACATATATATATATATATATATATATATATATATATATATATATATATATATATATATATATATATATACATAGTTGAGATATAGAGAGCTTTTGGTTCCATTTTCAGGGCCAGAAGTTTGTTTTTACTTTGACAGGTAAACCAATAAAGCATGCCAAGGTAATTGATTGGCTGTTTTCAGCCTTCCAGGTTCTTGCCGAGGTAGCCATTCTAACATTAAAAATTCACACATGGAAGCAGACCAGGCGACTCTAAGGATGCTGCATTACAGCCCCGGACACTTGCTGGGTCTGTGCAACTAACAAATTCCACTCTACTTCTGGCCCAGTATAGCTGGGATTAATAATTCAACTTTAAGGACCCCAGAACGAGAAGAAGTGGTCCACAGGGGGCAATTTCTTATGAAACAGGACTTTGGAAAAATGGGATCTTTTATGTCTGCCAGCCACTCTTTTCCCTCCAACTTGACACATGGACCGTGTCATCAGTCACAAGCAGTTATGGCTGCCATAGTAAATGAGCATTGGATAGAGCCAGGGCTCACCACGGTTGTTTTTATAACATACTACTTCTTGTTTTACCTGTTACCAAAGGTGTTACCAAAAGCTGAACATCCCTTCCAGAGATTACAAAAAGATATATCCAGATGCCCATTCAGGATCTTACGAGTAGGCATTTTGTCTGCATGGACATGTTTTCTGGATGTCCACTGGCAAATGCTACTGCAAAGGCCACAGTAATTTTTATTTTACTTTTATACCCCCTACTGTCTACAATGTAGAGGAAAAATAGAGTAAGAAACTAGAAAACTTCTGCCTGAATGTTTTCTTATATTTTATCAAGCCCCTGAGGGGATGTTGGACTCTCTGCCTATGAGATTTTGTTTGGGAGTGTGTTGCTCACTTGCTTATATTTTGTCTCAGCAGCTGAAGTCCTCCATTCGGATCTCACAGAGAGAATTATGCTGATCTTTTAAGGTTTTTGACAAACTCATTTATGGGTTTTCTCCCCAATTCCAGATCCTAAAAGTTTGGAAGGATCTAAAACTAAAGCCAAGTGACTTGTGGATTGTTAAGAGACATATTGTAAGGGCTTACCTAGGTTGGAGTCCATGGCGCAGAGATGTACGCTCACCCTTGCACATACACACAGCCCACGGTAACAAAGAGATAAGCTACCTGAGCTGTGAATCTGTGCACGGGGTTTGATAGGAATTGCCAAAGGATAGTTGGGGTAAAGCCGTAGTCAGGGATTCCAGAAGTTAGAATAAACGATAAGCAGAGCCAGGGTCGAAAGCCAGAGTCAGTCTTGGAACGCTGTAACTATAACACAGGAACACTGGAACACAGGAACACTGGAACACAGGAACACAGGGACACTGGAACACAGGGACACTGGAACACAGGGACACTGGAACACAGGGACACTGGAACACAGGGACACTGGAACACAGGAATACTGGAACACAGGAATACTGGAACACAGGAATACTGGAACCTTTGGCAAAACAGGAAACAATGAACTGACAAAGCCCGCAGAATGAGACAGGGTTATATACCCAGCTAATTAGGTAACCTGCCTCAGCTCATCCAGGAGTGACAGGTACTGATTGCAAGAAAAGATCCACAGAAAAGCCCTCAGTACTTCCTACAGAACTAGGCTTGGCTGGCAGTCAGAATTAAGAACTGAGGAGTGGTTCAGAGGCAAAGCAACAGGAGCACTAAACAGGTAGTCATGAGTTCAATACCTCCTTGAGCCACTTGGGGCGTGACCATGCCTGACCATCTGCAAGGCACGGTAGGGACTGTGACACATATATAAGGAAATGTTTGGCGACTCAATACAGCATCTATTTCATGTACAGTTGTGCAAAACTTGAAGGAAAAGTCACCTGGATCCACACCAGACACTGCAAAAATGACTAAATCAAAGCAATCTCTGTGTTTGATTTGTTTCCTTTATGGAATCAGTCTAGGGTACTATTTATTCAAATACTTTAATTGTAAGGAGATATATATATATATATATATATACATATATACACATATACACATATATATATATATATATATATATATATATATATATATATATATATATATATATATACATATATATATATATATATATATATATATATATATATATATATATATATATACTGTGATTTGAAAAGTAGTTTAGCCATGTGCCAGGTTGAAGTCATATTTGTCTTTTGTACGTCTTCCATTTTATGTAGAATTGTCTGTGTTTGGGGGGGATGGGCGTGACCGGAGGTTGAGGGGAAGGGGAGGGCGTTGCGAACATGGACCTAGCTGCTCTTCCCTACACCCGCCGCCCGCAGCCACGCTGGAAGCCCAGGATGTCATAGCGGCTTGCCCGCCGCCTCTGTCGGTCGAAAAGCAGGGGAAATAACGAACGAGCAGCCGGCTCGTAGATCGGGTGGACGCCGCCGCCACTACTGTTCCAGGAGACGGAAGTTTACACCGCACCGGACCCCCTAGTAGAGCGCTCATGCTGGCCAGCAGTGGGACAAGTCTGCAGACAGGTGGAAGCTGCTGATCAGAACAACGGATCGGGAGATAGGGGGAAGGAGGGAAAAACCACCCAGGTACACAGTGCACTGTGTACCTTAAGGTAATCCATCGGTGTCATTCCTGCAAAACGAAAATCTGGGGAACCCCCCATAGTGACATCTTTTGGTGAGTCCCTGCTATGAGATGCAGGAGGGGGCATATTTAAAGGTGGAGTGGACATTGTGATACTTTCTCCAGTATTTTCTTCTCAGGGGTTATTGAGCCCTTTTTGAGGTGGTTTTTCTTTTTTCTGTAACAGCAAACCCACATATTACTACACACCTCTTAGGGGGAAAAACATTTGGCAGAGACTAAAACAGGTGGTATAACCCTTTTTTTTTTTTTTCTCTCGGAAGCCCCAAGGGGTAAGGGGAGATAAGATGACCAGGAAGAAAGGGTCAGAGGAGGCTACAGCACAGGAAGGAGTTGGGGCGCATAGTTTGAGAGGTCACAAGGATAAAGTTGCTCAGGGCGCTGCCGCAAAGTTGGAGCGCTTCGCTCATACACCAAAAAAAGGAAACCAGGTGGGGGGTGCACAGGCTCAAGGGGCGCAGAGCAGTAACCCTGGGGGGAGGAAAAGTCAAGGTCCAGCCGAAACTTATGCGCCCACAGTAACGGATTCAGCATCACAGACGCATCTGGAAAAGGAGAGCGACCTGAGTGGCCCGGGTAATGGAGTACTAAAAGATAAAGAGCAGGAACCATCTTTGAAGGACATTCTCCTAGCAGTAAATGTGTGAAAGATCACGCTGTGGGATCTTTCAGATCAACTTAAAGGTATCAGAGTCGACTTGGCCATGTTGAAGAGGGATATGCAGGAGATATGTGCCCGAACCACCGTTTTAGAAGAGAGACTTAGCCAGGTGGAAGATGATGTGAACCCACTGAGACAGGAGGTTAAGAGGATGAAGGAACAATTAAATACATGCCTTCAGAAAATGGATGATTTTGAGAATAGGGCACGCAGGAAGAATGTGAGGGTCCTAGGCCTCCCTGAAAAGAGTGAGGGCAAAAACCCTGTAGAGTTTATGGAGGGGTGGTTCAGAGACATGTTTGGCAAAGACGCTCTCTCCAATATGTTCGCTATTGAATGAGCACACAGAGTCGCCCCGAGGGCCCCACATTCAGGGGGTCAGGCAAGGCCCCTTATACTCAAATTGCTGTTTTTCAGAGATAAGGTTTCTATCCTCCAGAGAGCAAGAGAGATGAAAAATATTATATACAATGGCGCAAGAATATCCTTGTACCCAGATTTTTCCCCTGAATTGCAGAGACAGAGAGCAGGGTTTATAGAGTGTAAACGAAGTTTACAGCAGCGTAGACTTAGTTATGCGCTGCTGTATCCAGCCCGTTTACGGGTAACAGTAGGCGGGGGGGTGAAATTTTTCAATACTCCTGCAGAGGTGTTTTCATGGTTGGAAAAAAACGAGGGAGGGCAGCGGCCAGGTGAAGAGCCCCATGGAGAGGGGGGGAGGGAGCAGGAGGTGAGAACTTAGGGATTTTTTCACCCTTCTTTCTGTCTGGTGGGCAGATATATATTCAGGGAGAGGATTCGTTATTTCCTCCCTTTATTTTTTAGTCTTTATTTTTTGTTTTTTTTTCCTTCTCCTCTCCTCCCCCTTTTATCCTCATGGTTTGTTTTTTCCACCCCTCTCCTTGGGATAAATTTGTTTTAGAGGTGTGGGTGTAGGGAGGTAGCAGTTATAAAAATTGTACACGTATTAAGCATGTTGGGGGTAATTCCCCTCTGGTAAAAGGGTTCAGGTTGCAACGTAAAAGGAGGAAGGAGGTATACCCAGGTTGAAAGGGTTAAGCACGGTCACTTTAGAAGCTCGGTGGGATAGGCCCAATTTGGGGCAGGTGGGGGAGGAGGGGAGGGGGGAGGGAAGGGGGAGAGGGGGAGGGTGGAGGGTTGGGGCGTTTGGGGGAGAGGTGGTATGGACGGGGGTATGGGGGGGGGGAGGGGGGAGGGGGGGTAGAGTGGTGTGAAAGAGATAGTATAGAAGTTACACAAAAAATAAAGGCACTAGAATATCGAAAATTAATCACAACAGTTTTGAGAATTAAGACTTATTTTGAGTTAAGGTATAGGTATAAGTGATGGTAGGCAAAAAAATAGATAAATTTAAGTGTATGAAGGTATGTTCATGGAATGTAAGAGGGGTGAAAGATGTCTGTAAGAAACAAGCAATCTTCTCTATGGCCAGAACAAGGGGTGTCAGGATACTCTGTCTTCAGGAGACCCATTTGGATAAGGGTTCAGTTAATACTCTAAGGAATAGGAGTTATCAAGAGCAGTATCACTCAACTCATACATCGTATTCGAGGGGAGTGAGCGTATTGATAAATACTGGATTGGTTTTCTCCTGCAGACAGAGTAGATTGGATGAGTACGGTCGGTATATCTTTCTCTATTGCAATATTGAGGGGTGGGATTGTATTCTCGCTAGTGTATATATACCTCCACCATTTAAAACAGAGGTACTTAGTAAACTGATAAGCTTTATAGCAGATAAACCTGGGGTGCCAGTTATAGTGACGGGGGATTTTAATATGGTCATGAATAATTGCTTAGACAGACTCCCGACAGGGTCTTCTCCCGGAGGGGTATCTAGGAGCCTGCTCCTCCAATTTTGTGAGGAAGTAGGATGGGTGGATATATGGAGGAGGTGGCATCCAGGGGAGAGGCAATATTCATGCCATTCAAGGACGCATGCCACTCTATCCAGGATAGATTTGGTGCTTTGCAATGAGGAGGCTCTGAAAGTGATGGATGGGATGGATTATGACCCTAGGGGGCTCTCAGACCATTCGCCAGTGATTTTTTCAGTTAAAACAGGGTGGTGTGGTGGCCGGGGGGAGTGGAAATTGAATCCCTTTTGGCTTGAGGTAATTGAGGACGATGGGGGGATTGCCAGTAATTTGAAAGAGTTTATAAATTTGAATCAAGGATCTGCCCCTTCGGGTATAACCTAGGATGCCCTGAAGGCTTATTTTAGAGGAGTTCTTATACAGAAAATCTCTTATGTTAAAAGGAAAGCACAAATTAAGGAACAGAAAGCTAGGGAAAAGGTGAGGGAGGTAGAAGATAGATATCTGGAGGAGCCAACCACAGCTAGATACAAGGCTTGGGTCAAGGGTCAGGAGGAATATAGAAAATTAGTCCTGGAAAAAGAGGAAAAGAGTAAAATGTTTCAGAAACAAAATTTTTTCTGTGAAGGGGAATTAGTGGGCAGAACCTTGGCATTAATAGCCAGGTCTAATGGCTCTCCATCTACTCTACCAGCAGTGTGGGATAGAGATGAGAACACTATAAGGCATACTTCTGGTATGGTGAAGGTGTTCAAGGAATACTATGAAAACTTGTATAAAGCCCCACAGGCAGATGTAGAAGGGGAGATGTGGGAGTTCTTTGAAGAACTAAGAATAGCTCCGCTATCCAGTGAGGAGAGAGATACCCTGGAAGCCCCGCTGACACTGGCGGAGATACAAGGAGTGGTAAAGGAAATGGTGAATCAAAAAGCGCTGGGACCTGACGGATTACCGGCAGAGCTGTATAAAAAATATGGGGAGGTTTTGCTCCCAAAATTACTAGAAGTTCTGAACGGTGCCGCGGTGGAGGGTAGATTACCCATGTCCATGACAGAAGCTACGATCATAATTCTTTTGAAAGAGGGGAAGAACCCGTTAGATCCCGCATCATATAGACCAATCTCATTATTATGTACAGATGTCAAGATCCTGGCCAAAGCTGTAGCGAATAGGTTAAAAAAAATAATTTCTAAAGTAATACATGCGGATCAAACCGGTTTTATACCGGGGAGATCGGTGAGTATGAATATTAGGAGAATGTATGGTAACATACAAGTACCTACGGAGAGGGGAGGCAACAGGGCGATTTTATCTTTAGATGCGGTCAAGGCATTTGATAGCCTTGAGTGGCACTATCTATGGAAGGTTCTGGCAGAGTTCAAATTCGGTCCAAACTTTGTGAATTGGCTGAGGCTCCTATATGACAAACC
This sequence comes from Aquarana catesbeiana, assembly GCF_042186555.1. NCBI lineage: Eukaryota > Metazoa > Chordata > Amphibia > Anura > Ranidae > Aquarana > Aquarana catesbeiana. The sequence goes on along the minus strand of NC_133325.1, from coordinate 659,819,413 downwards.
GAAAGCCAGAGTCAGGGTTAATGGGGAGTGTTCCGAGTGGTTCCAGTTGGGAAGGGGGACGAGACAGGGGTGCCCGCTGTCGCCCCTGCTCTTCGCCCTCGCACTGGAGCCCCTGGCAATCGCTCTGAGAAAAACACAAGAAATCCAGGGTTTCAAAAATAGGGGTGTAGAAGAGAAAATCGCAATGTATGCAGATGATATCCTGTTATTTCTGGAAGATACACAAACCTCCCTGCCAGCAGCCATGAAACTAATTAAAGAATTCGGGCACTTCTCAGGTTTAAAGATCAATTGGGAAAAATCAGCCGTATTGCCGATAGACCCCTTGGTAAATCCGCTCCCAAGTCAGGTGAACTCCATAAAAATTGTAAATCAAATGAGATACCTGGGGGTAAATATAACCAGGGATCCGGGGCAGTATATAACTGGTAATGTAGTACTATTAATGGTAAAACTAAAACAGAAGTGCCGGGTGTGGGGTGGTCTTCCTCTCTCGGTCGCCGGCAGATGCAATCTTATCAAAATGATATGGTTGCCACAAAACCTATTTATTTTTCATAATTCCCCTGTCTGGATTCCAAGGCATTGGTTTAGGAAGCTGGATAGTTTATTTAGGGAATTAATTTGGAAAAATGGTGTGGCTTGAATAGGTCTGAGGGCGCCGGAGGAGGAGGGGGGCCTGGCACTACCGGACCCCTGGTACTATTTTTTAGCAGCCCAAATGCAGTTTATGAGAGGCAGCAATGTGTCTGTAGAAAGGGTAGGAGGAAATAGATTATGGACTAGCAATAATAGCCAGGATACAGAGGTGGAGGCAGTAGAGACTGAATCCTTTGGACATAGCTGCCCCACAACCCAGTTAATGATCAGATGCTGGAAGATGGTAAAAAAGATATTGGGATATGTGGGGTTCTCTGAGTTTTCTCCGGTATGGGACAATAAAAACCTAAAGGAGCTAAGTGTGATGGGGAAAATAGAAGAATGGGACAGGAAGGGTATCCACCGCTTGACGCAACTGTATAGGGCAGGGAGGTTGAAATCATTTCAAGAGATAAGAGAAGAGTTTGAACTGCCCAACAGATTGCTTTTTGGTTATTTGCAGGTGAGGCACGCCCTGGAGGTACAATTTAAGGGCAAGGAGATAGAGTGGTATGAAATGTCCGTGTTAAAGAAATTAGTAAATAGCACAGAATCCAGAGGGTGGATTTCTGAAATGTATAAGAGTATATCCAGGGCGGGGCAGGAAGGGGAGGTGGAGCCCAGGAGGAGAATTAAATGGGGGGAAGAGGTTGGCATAATAACGGTGGAACAATGGAAGTTCAATCTAGCATTGGGACCAAGAGTATCTCTTTCACCAGCACAAGGGGTCTCTCATTTATATCTGATTTACAGACTTTATTATACACCAGTAAAATTATTTAGGTTCGGAAGGAGGCAGGATGCGAAATGTCAGCGTTGTGGGGAAGGGAGAGGTGACCTGTTAAATATGCTTTGGTGTTGCCCCAAGCTATATAGATACTGGGAAAATCTAGTGGAGGAAATTAACACAATATTTGGTTCCTCATTGGCAATGGAGGCTCGAACATGTCTTCTGAGTCTATTTGAGACGAATGATATGTTGAAAGACACCCAGACTGCAATTATAAGATGCCTGTTTCAGGGCAGAAAAATCATAGCACGGAAGTGGCAGAAAAAAGATTCCCCAACGATAGGAGAATGGAGAAGAGAGGTCCAGGATACGATCATTAAGGAGGAAGTCTGGTATAGAAGGAGAGGTAGCTTAACCACTTCAGCCCCGGAAGGATTTACCCCCTTCCTGACCAGAGCACTTTTTCCAATTTGGCACTGCGTCGCTCTAACTGCTAATTGCGCGGTCATACAATGCTGTACCCAAACGAAATTTGCGTCCTTTTCTTCCCACAAATAGAGCTTTCTTTTGATGGTATTTGATCACCTCTGCCATTTTTATTTTTTGCGCTATACACGGAAAAAGACCGAACATTTTGAAAAAAAATGATATTTTCTACTTTTTGTTCTAAAAAAAATCCAATAAACTCAATTTTAGTCATACATTTAGGCCAAAATGTATTTGGCCACATGTCTTTGGTAAAAAAAATGTCAATAAGTGTATATTTATTAGTTTGCGCAAAAGTTATAGCGCCTACAAACTAGGGTACATTTTCTGGAATTTACACAGCCTTTAATTTATGACTGCCTATGTCGTTTCTTGAGGTGCTAAAATGGCAGGGCAGTACAAAACCCCCCCAAATGACCCCATTTTGGAAAGTAAACACCCCAAGGAAATTGCTGAGAGGCATGTTGAGCCCATTGAATATTCATTTTTTTTGTCCCAAGTGATTGAATAATGACAAAAAAAAAAAAAAAATTACAAAAAGTTGTCACTAAATGATATATTGCTCACACAGGCCATGGGCATATGTGGAATTGCACCCCAAAATACATTTAGCTGCTTCTCCTGAGTATGGGGATACCACATGTGTGGGACTTTTTGGGAGCCTAGCCACATACGGGGCCCCGAAAACCAATCACTGCCTTCAGGATTTCTAAGGGCGTACATTTTTGATTTTACTCCTCACTACCTATCACAGTTTTGAAGGCCATAAAATGCCCAGATGGCACAAACCCCCCCAAATGACCCCATTTTGGAAAGTAGACACCCCAAGCTATTTGCTGAGAGGCATGTTGAGTCCATGGAATATTTTATATTTTGACACAAGTTGCGGGAAAGTGACAATTTATTTATTTATTTATTTATTTTTGCACAAAGTTGTCACTAAATGATATATTGCTCACACAGGTCATGGGCATATGTGGAATTGCACCCCAAAATACATTCTGCTGCTTCTCTTGAGTACGGGGATACCACATGTGTGGGACTTTTTAGGAGCCTAGCCGCGTACGGGCCCCCGAAAACCAATCACCGCCTTCAGGATTTCTAAGGGTGTACATTTTTGATTTCACTCTTCACTGCCTATCACAGTTTCGGAGGTCATGGAATGCCCAGGTGGCACAAACCCCCCCCCAAATGACCCCATTTTGGAAAGTAGACACCCCAAGCTATTTGCTGAGAGGCATGGTGAGTATTTTGCAGCTCTCATTTGTTTTTGAAAATGAAGAAAGACAAAAAAAAAAATTTTTTTTTTCTTTTTTTAATTTTCAAAACTTTGTGACAAAAAGTGAGGTCTGCAAAATACTCACTATACCGCTCAGCAAATAGCTTTGGGTGTCTACTTTCCAAAATGGGGTCATTTGGGGGGGTTTTGTGCCACCTGGGCATTCCATGGCCTCCGAGACTGTGATAGGCAGTGAAGAGTGAAATCAAAAATTTACGCCCTTAGAAAGCCTGAAGGCGGTGCTTGGTTTTCGGGGTCCCATACGCGGCTAGGCTCCCAAAAAGTCTCACACATGTGGTATCCCCGTACTCAGGAGAAGCAGCAGAATGTATTTTGGGGTGTAATTTCACATATTCCCATGGCATGTTTGAGCAATATATCATTTAGTGACAACTTTGTGCAAAAAAAAAAAAAAAAAAAATTTGTCTCTTTCCCGCAACTTGTGTCACAATATAAAATATTCCATGGACTCGACATGCCTCTCAGCAAATAGCTTGGGGTGTCTACTTTCCAAAATGGGGTCATTTGGGGGGGGGTTTGAACTGTCCTGGCATTTTATGCACAACATTTAGAAGCTTATGTCACACATCACCCACTACATTTTAATGCACTAAAACACACTATATTGCCCAAATGTTTGATGAAATAAAAAAGATGATCTTAGGCCGAGTACATGGATACCAAACATGACATGCTTTACAATTGCGCACAAACGTGCAGTGGCAACAAAATAAATACATTTTTAAAAGCCTTTAAAAGCCTTTACAGGTTACCACTTTAGATTTACAGAGGAGGTCTACTGCTAAAATTACTGCCCTCGATCTGACCTTCGCGGCGATACCTCACATGCATGGTGCAATTGCTGTTTACTTTTGACGCCAGACCGACGCTTGCGTTCGCCTTAGCGCGAGAGCAGGGGGGACAGGGGTGCTTTTTTTTTTTTTTTTTTTTTTTTTTTTTCTTTATTATTTTTTTGCTTTTTTATCTTATTTTAAAACTGTTCCTTTCATTTTTTTTTTTTTTAATCATTTTTATTGTTATCTCAGGGAATGTAAATATCCCCTATGATAGCAATAGGTAGTGACAGGTACTCTTTTTTGAAAAAATTGGGGTCTATTAGACCCTAGATTTCTCCTCTGCCCTCAAAGCATCTGACCACACCAAGATCGGTGTGATAAAATGCTTCCCCAATTTCCCAATGGCGCTATTTACATCCGGCGAAATCTAAGTCATAAAATGCTCGTAGCTTCCGGTTTCTTAGGCCATAGAGATGTTTGGAGCCACTCTGGTCTCTGATCAGCTCTATGGTCAGCTGGCTGAATCACCGGCTGCATTCTCAGGTTCCCTGTTGAGACAGGAGAGCCAGAGAAAAACACGGAAGACGGTGGGGGGGGGCATTCTCTCCCACTGCTTGTAAAAGCAGTCTAGAGGCTAATTAGCCGCTAGGATTGTGTTTACATGAAAGCCGACCGCTGGCTGAAAAGAATGATACCAAGATGATACCTAAACCTGCAAGCATCATTCTGGTATAACCACTCAAAGTCGTGAATGGTGTACCTGAAGACAAAAAAATGGTTAACAATAAAGCACAGTAAACGGTAAAGTATAAAAAATTGCATACCTGAAAAGCAAACATGATAAAACATGATAACAATAAAACATTGCAGAATAGAATACAGTAAAAAAGAGCAGAACAATAGAGAGAATAGAGAGAGAGAGAATAGAGAGAGAACAATAAAACGACAACTATTATTTTTTATTTTATATTTTTGTTTGTGTTTTTTTTTTTTTTTTTTTTACACTTTTTTTGTAACTGTAACTTTTATAACTGTAACCGGTTCCAGGTTCGGGTCTCTCAAAATGCGATGGCATCTTGGGAGACCCTGTGAAAGTGTGTCCTAGTCTGTGCAATGCTGTACCCTACGCTAATACTCAACTAGTGAATGGTAGCGTTCAAAACATTCACCAATGCAAAGACCAGGATTGTCAGGACAGGAGGGACAATAATAGCTGGTGTCACGCCTATATCCGCGTTTGCTGCAGACACAACATCTTTTTTGGGGGGGTTCGTTGGGTAGGGGTACTCGGGAGGACATAAAAATGCCTCTCATGCAGCCGACTGCATTTGGTTGGGGATGTGAATGGGGGAAGTACGGGTGCTGCAGAAGTGGTGGGTTCCCAATTAGGATTGGCGAATGCAGCAGGAAGGGCATTATGGGCACGACGGGCCTGTGTTTGTCTTTTTGGTGGCAGCGGGACACTACTTGTGCTTGCCACCTCACCAGCTTGAACTGCACTTATGTGACTCGCCACGTCACCAAGTGTTACTGCAGTGCTGGTTTGACTACAACCGGGGTGTACTACTACTTTAAGGGTGGCACAGTGGTGCAGTGGTTAGCACTCTCGCCTAGCAGTAAAAAGGGTCGCTGGTTCGAATCCCAACCATGACACTACCTGCCTGGAGTTTGCATGTTCTCCCTGTGCCTGCGTGGGTTTCCTCCGGGTACTCCGGTTTCCTCCCACACTCCAAAGACATGCTGGTAGGTTAATTGGCTTCTGTCCAAAATTGGCCCTAGTATATGAATGGGGACCTTTGATTGAGGGTAGGGACTGATGTGAGTGTGCGATGTACAGGGTTAGGAACAAGGGTCAGGGTTGTAGACACACACTCACTCAGGTTGAACTGGATGGACTGGTGTCTTTATTCAACCTTACTAACTATGTAACTATGTAACTATGTAACTAGGCCGCTGGCGCTTGCCAGTTCACCAAAACGCTACCAAAAAACTGTTAGCGATCGCAGGGATCAGGCCTGACTCTGCGAACGCTGCAGTTATGCGTTTAGTGTTTTGTAAGTGACAGTGATCGATCGATACTGCACTTGGGTGGGCTGGGCTGGGCCGGGCGGAGGGGCAAAACGCAGGTGCTAGCAGGTATCTGGGCTGATCCCACTAACACTGCGTTTTTGGGAACCCTAAACTGCTGGGGACGCCAGTATAGATCTGATCGGATCAGATATTGATCAGTTCAGATACTATACCACTAAGGGAGGTGTACGGTGCGTGCGTGGGTGTTAGCGCGACCGGCGCTAACCTGACGCTGCCTGGGGCTGGTGCTTGCCAGTTCACCAAAACGCTACCAAAAAAACTGTTAGCGATCGCAGGGATCAGGCCTGACTCTGCGAACGCTGCAGTTATGCGTTTAGTGTTTTGTAAGTGACAGTGATCGATCGATACTGCACTTGGGTGGGCTGGTCTGGGCCGGGTGGAGGGGCAAAACGCTGGTGCTAGCAGGTATCTGGGCTGATCCCGCTAACACTGCGTTTTTGGGAACCCTAAACTGCTGGGGACGCTAGTATAGATCTGAACGGATCAGATATTGATCCAATCAGATACTATACCACTAAGGGAGGTGTACGCTGCGTGCGTGGGTGTTAGCGCGACCGGCGCTAACCTGACGCCTGGGGCTGGTGCTTGCCAGTTCACCAAAACGCTACCAAAAAAACTGTTAGCGATCGCAGGGATCAGGCCTGACTCTGCGAACGCTGCAGTTATGCGTTTAGTGTTTTGTAAGTGACAGTGATCGATCGATACTGCACTTGGGTGGGCTGGGCTGGGCCGGGCGGAGGGGCAAAACGCTGGTGCTAGCAGGTATCTGGGCTGATCCCGCTAACACTGCGTTTTTGGGAACCCCAAACTGCTGGGGAAGCTAGTATAGATCTGAACGGATCAGATATTGATCCGATCAGATACTATACCACTAAGGGAGGCGTATGCTGCGTGCGTGGGTGTTAGCGGTACTGGCGCTAATCTGACGCTGCCTGGGGCGACGCATATCACCGCCGGGCGATCAGGGGGCTAAACCTTTATTCGGTAATAAACAGCGGGTGCCCTGACACTATAAAAAATAAACGAACTAACCAGCGTCACCCGTAACGGTTATACGGTGATCAGTGGTGAAAGGGTTAACTAGGGGGCAATCAAGGGGTTAAAACATTTATTAGATAGTATATGGGGGTCCGTGTCGCTATAAAACGCTGACGGCGAACCTAAATATTTACGTCCCTAACTATCGTCACCAGCGACACTAATACAGCGATCAGAAAAATGATCGCTTAGTGACACTGGTGACAGGGGGTGATCAAGGGGTTAAAACTTTATTAGGGGGGGTTAGGGGGGTATCCTAGACCTAAAGGAGGCCTAACACTCACTGCCCTAACACTGTAACTGTCACAAACTGACACCAATACAGTAATCAGAAAAAAAAAAAAAAAAAAACCTGCTTGGTGTCAGTTTGTGACAGGGGGGGGGGGGTGATTGGGGGGGGATCGGGGGGCGATCGGGGGGGGGATCGGGGTGTTTAGTGTGCCTGGCATGTTCTACTGTGTGTGTAGTGTTGGTGCACTCACATACCTGTCTTCTCTCCTCGGGCCGGAACGGAAATTACCGAGCCGAGGAGAGATGACATCATTTCCTCTGCCTCTGTGTACAATACAGAGGCAGGGAAATGATCCCATTGGCTGGGAGCGATCGCGAGGGGGGGGCCACGAATGGATGGCCTCCCCCTCACCACCGATCGCCGGGGGAGATTTGCCGACCGCCGCAGGCACCGGGGGGGGGGGGTCCGATCGGACCCCCCACCCGCGGGCAGGCAAGGACGTACCTGTAAGTCCTTTTGCCTGCCCGTGCCGCTCTGTCGACGTACATCGTCGTGCGGCGGTCGGCAAGTGGTTAAAGAAACATAAGAGTGTATGGAAGTTATGGCTGGAGTATGAATGGGATAGATAGAGTTTAAGAGTATTAGGCGATTAGGTGGTGTGTATTTGGGAGAAGGAGGGGGTGGGGGTGGAAGAAAGAAAAAAAAAAAAAAGAATTGTCTGTGTTTACATATGCTGATAAGTCAGCATGCCAACATCTAAGCTAGAAGGCCATTCTGGCCACAGGAGTGTACAGCCAGTACTCTGTAAATATGTCTTATCAATCATTTGTTTTTCACAATGAAAAGTCATTTTGTAATGAAAAAGCTGCTCAGCACAATGGAGTTTTTGCCTCTTTGGCCAGGACTACTTCCACCTAAGCGTGTGGAGGTTAAAGGTGATAGCAGGTATGGTTAGTGATCAAAATATTGATCAAAAGAGAGGAGACTGTAAAGGAAATTTTGAAGTCCTGTATATAATTGTATTCTATTTTATACAGTGGGGACGGAAAGTATTCAGACCCCCTTACATTTTTCACTCTTTGTTATATTGCAGCCATTTGCTAAAATCATTTAAGTTTATTTTTTTTCCTCATTAATGTACACACAGCACCCCGTATTGACAGAAAAACACAGAATTGTTGACATTTTTGCAGATTTATTAAAAAAGAAAAACTGAAATATCACATGGTTCTAAGTATTCAGACCCTTTGCTCAGTATTTAGTAGAAGCACCCTTTTGAACTAATACAGCCATGAGTCTTTTTGGGAAAGATGCAACAAGTTTTTCACACCTGGATTTGGGGATCCTCTGCCATTCCTCCTTGCAGATCCTCTCCATTTCTGTCAGGTTGGATGGTAAACGTTGGTGGACAGCCATTTTTAGGCCATTCAAGAACAGTCACAGAGTTGTTGTGAAGCCACTCCTTCGTTATTTTAGCTGTGTGCTTAGGGTCATTGTCTTGTTGGAAGGTAAACCTTTGGCCCAGTCTGAGGTCCTGAGCACTCTGGAGAAGGTTTTTGTCCAGGATATTCCTGCACTTGGCCGCATTCATCTTTCCCTCGATTGCAACCAGTCATCCTGTCCCTGCAGCTGAAAAACATCCCCACAGCATGATGCTGTCACCACCATGCTTCGCTGTTGGGACTGTATTGGACAGGTGATGAGCAGTGCCTGGTTTTCTCCATACATACCGCTTAGAATTAAGGCCAAAAAGTTCTATCTTGGTCTCATCAGACCAGAGAATCTTATTTCTCACCATCTTGGAGTCCTTCAGGTGTTTTTTAGCAAACTCCATGTGGGCTTTCATGTGTCTTCCACTGAGGAGAGGCTTCCGTCGGGCCACTCTGCCATAAAGCCCCGACTGGTGGAGGGCTGCAGTGATGGTTGACTTTCTACAACTTTCTCCCATCTCCCGACTGCATCTCTGGAGCTCAGCCACAGTGATCTTTGGGTTCTTCTTTACCTCTCTCACCAAGGCTCTTCTCCCCCGATAGCTCAGTTTGGCCGGACGGCCAGCTCTAGGAAGGGTTCTGGTTGTCCCAAATGTCCTCTATTTAAGGATTATGGAGGCCACTGTGCTCTTAGTGCAGCAGAAATTTTTTTGTAACCTTGACCAGATCTGTGCCTTGCCACAATTCTGTCTCTGAGCTCTTCAGGCAGTTCCTTTGACCTCATGATTCACATACACGCTCTGACATGCACTGTGAGCTGTAAGGTCTTATATAGACAGGTGTGTGGCTTTCCTAATCAAGTCCAATCAGTATAATCAAACACAGCTGGACTCAAATGAAGGTGTAGAACCATCTCAACGATGATCAGAAGAAATGGACAGCACCTGAGTTAAATATGAGTGTCACAGCAAATGGTCTGAATACTTAGGACCATGTGATATTTCAGTTTTTATTTTATAATAAATCTGTAAAAATGTCAACAATTCTGTGTTTTTCTGTTAATATGGGGTGCTGTGCATAAATTAATGAGGGGAAAAAATGAACTTAAATGATTTTAGCAAATGGCTGCAATATAACAAAGAGTGAAAAATTTAAGGGGGTCTGAATACTTTCCGTCCCCACTGTATGTATTGCACACTGTCCTCGCTGTGCACACGGCACTAATAATGTTTTCGTTGGGCCCAAAGTGTCAATATGTTATGTGGCCACCATTATTTTCCAGCACTGCCTTAACCCTCTTGAGCATGGAGTTCACCAGAGCTTCACATGTTGCCATTGAGTCCTCTTCCACTCCTCCATGAAGACATCATGGAGCTGGTGGATGTTAGAGACCTTGCGCTCCTCCACCTTCCATTTGAGGATGCCTCACAGATGCTCAATAGTATTTAAGTCTGGAGACATGCTTGGCCAGTCCATCACCTTTACCCTCAGCTTCTTTAGCAAGGCAGTGGTCATCTTGGAGGTGTGTTTGGGGTTGTTATCATGTTGGAATATTACCCTGCAGCCCAGTCTCCAAAGGGAGGGGATCTAGCTTTGCTTCAGTATGTCACAGTACATGTTGGCATTCATGGTTCCGTCAATGAACTGTAGTTCTCCAGTGGCGGTAGCACTCATGCAGCCCCAGACCATGACACTCCCACCACCATGCTTGACTGTATTCAAGACATACTTGTCTTTGTACTCCTCACCTTGTTGCCACCACACACGCTTGACACCATCTGAACCAAATACGTTTATCTTGGTCTCATCAGACCACAGGACATGATTCCAGTAATCCGTGTCCTTAGTCTGCTTGTCTTCAGCAAACTGTTTGCGGGCTTTCTTGTGCATCATCTTTAGAAGAGGCTTCCTTCTGAGACAACAGCCATGCAGACCAATTGCAGTGATGCAGTGTGCAGGGAAATCATCTGAGCGCTGACAGGCTGACCCCCCACTCCTTCAACCTCTGCAGCAATGCTGGCAGCAGTCATACATCTATTTCCCAAAGACAACCTCTGGATATGACGCTGAGCATGTGCACTCAACTTCTTTGGTCTACCATAGCAAGGCCTGTTCTGAGTGGAACCTGTCCTGTTAAACCGATGTATGGTCTTGGCCACCGTGCTGCAGATTAGTTTTAGGGTCTTGGCAATCTTCTTATAGCCTAGGCCAACGTTATGTACAGCAACAATTCTTTTTTTCAGATCCTCAGAGAGTTCTTTGCCATGAGGTGCCATGTTGAGCTTCCGATGACCAGTATGAGAGAGTGAGCAATAACACCAAATTTAACACACTTGCTCCCCATTCACACCTGAGACCTTGTAACACTAACGAGTCAAATGACACCAGGGGAGGGAAAATGGCTAATTGGGCCCAATTTGGACATTTTCACTTAGGGGTGTACTCACTTTTGTTGCCAGCGGTTTAGACATTAATGGCTGTTTAAGTTATTTTGAGGGGACAGTAAATTTACACTGTTATACAAGCTGTACACTCACTACTTTACATTGTAGCAAAGTGTCATTTCTTCAGTGTTGTCACATGAAAAGATATAATAAAATATTTACAAACATGTGAGGGGTGTACTCACTTTTGTGAGATACTGTAAATGTTGGTGCGTCTGAATGTCTGTTTTTTTTCTCTTCTTAACTGTGTATATTACTGCTACCTATTTTAATAAGGGAATATTATTTGTATAGTATTCCTTTTGGTAATACCATTAATTGCAACAAGTAGATGAGGACTGGCCACTATGCCACCAAACAAAAAATGTATTATTTTACTGCTGAAACCACGTAAGGATCCACTTAAATGTGACTCATATCATCCAATCTCTCTTATCAATGTTGATGTTAAAATCCTCGCCAAAATACTGGCTAATCGTCTGAATGCCATAGTTGCGAAGTTGGTCAGATGAGATCAAGGAGGATTTATACCTGGCAGATCCACAAGAATGAACATTCGTAGATTATTCCAAAATCTTCAATACTCACATGACTGAACACCTATCCGAGCTATTGTATCCCTAGACACATGTAAAGCCTTTGACAGTGTAGAGTGGCCCATCTTTTTCAGGTAAAGGGATGGTGAACCCGCGCAGTGGACATAAAGACTTAATTGGTAAAGTTTGGAACTGCTGCCTCCCAACAGGCAGTCACCCTAAAATGGGGACAGCTGAGATATATTAGAAATGATAGAAGGGTTTGGCGCTGTTCCTATTTAGTTTCCTACCTCCATATAGGTTACTAGTTTAAAATAAATTCTTAGGTGCACCGTGCATATATCAAATATTAAATACAAATTAACAATATGGATTCCCAAGTATACCGTGCATGTGTCAATTAAATATTCTGCTACAATATTGTGCAATCATAGGTGATACATAGACATAACTTAAATGGAAAAAGGGGGGGGGGGAGGGGGAAGGGAGTGAGATAGGGAGGTGGGGAGGGGGGTGTAGGAAGTCTGTTCCTAAGGAAAATTACAATAGCAAGAAAATTACAATAACAAGATAAAGTGCAAATGTGCTGGTGCAATCCAAAAGGCAACAGTGACAAGATAAAGTGCAAACGTGCTTCAACGCTCCCGTAGACGTCCTAACGACGAAACGCGTAGGGCGTGGCCTAATCTGTGCTTCCCAAACATCACCTCCTGTACCAGCGCTGAAGGATATTTATGACGGTTTTGACGTTTTTACCATTTCGCTTGATTTTTACTGTAAAAGTGTGAGTACCCTTTCATTTTGTGTAATAAAACTTTTTTAAAGCAATTTTACGCTATGGGCACTCCCTCTCTCTTTATATATGATATACCACGATCCTGAGCCCGCCAGCGATCGCTGTACAGTGGCGATAAAACTGTAACTGCCCACTACCCCCGCAGGGGTGAAGTGATCTGGTGAGTGGCTGCACTTTCAGAGCAAAGAGACATTATAAGTGAAGGATTATCACCACAGCACAAGAATATGGCACAAGAGACTTACTAAAGAATTTTGAAGCACGTTTGCACTTTATCTTGTCACTGTTGCCTTTTGGATTGCACCAGCACATTTGCACTTTATCTTGTTATTGTAATTTTCTTGCTATTGTAATTTTCCTTAGGAACAGACTTCCTACACCCCCCTCCCCACCTCCCTATCTCACTCCCTTCCCCCCCCCCCCCTTTTCCATTTAAGTTATGTCTATGTATCACCTATGATTGCACAATATTGTAGCAGAATATTTAATTGACACATGCACGGTATACTTGGGAATCCATATTGTTAATTTGTATTTAATATTTGATATATGCACGGTGCACCTAAGAATTTATTTTAAACTAGTAACCTATATGGAGGTAGGAAACTAAATAGGAACAGCGCCAAACCCTTCTATCATTTCTAATACATCTTTTTCAGGTACTGCAGCGGTATGGCTTTGTTGCCTGGATTAACACCTCACCACAAGCTTGCATTTGAGTTAACTCTTGCACTACAGACACCTTCTCCATTACCAGGGGCACTAGGCAGGGGTGCCCACTGTCGCCCCTCCTATTTGCCCTGGCCATGGAACCGCTGGCAGTATGCATTCGTTGCTCTCAACAGATTAAGGGTCTTCCCATTGCAACTATAGATGAGTGGATTTTATTGTATGCGGATGACACTTTAGTATACCTAGCTGATACCCAAGAGTCGCTAAAGTCACTGTTACTAGAAATAGATAAATTTGGTGATTACTCTGGATTCGGGGTGAACTGGGACAAGTCCAGCCTTTTTCCCCTAGACCCAGATGCAACGGTACAAATACACCCAGACTCCAAATTACAAGTGGTGTCCTCTTTCAGATACTTAGGGGTCATAGTGCAATTACCCTTATCTACCTACATTGAAAATAACCTGTGTCCCTTGCTGACTCAACTACTAGCACCGACTAAACAATGGATGGACCTTCCCTTAGATTTAATGGGAAGGGCTAACGTCCTAAAAGTGATTTATCTATCCAAACTGCTATATATACTAGCGAACGCACCATGTAGGATACCTAGATCTATCTTTAAATGGATTGACACCATATGCACGGCATTTCTGTGGAATGGTAGGCCCCCCAGAGTGGCGTTGGGAACACTACGGCTGCCAGCACACCTGGTGGGATTAGCATTCCCTAACTTCTACATATATTATTTAGCCTCCCAATTGGTGCATATCCACGACTGGCTGCACCCTGCTGCAGCCAACGCCCACTGAGGGAGCCATTGCTTCATCATTGGAGACACTACATAATTTCATATACAGAGACCAGGCACCAGCTCGCCCACGTACAACTATGCTAAATACCTCACTATCTCTGTTTAAAAATGATTGTCTCTAACATTACAAAAGAACCATGGTTGAAATCCCCCAACAACCCACTGTGGTTTAACCCCACCTTTAAAGAACTGTACTCCTTGCCTGACCCTCAACGGTGGTACACCAAAGGAGTTAGGTACCTCTGTCATCTATACGACTCACAGGGATTTAAATCCTTCCAACAAATGCGGGCGGACTTTGATCTACCACGCTCATATATGTTCTTCTACTACCAACTCCAACATGCTATACGTGCCCAATTTGGCTTGTTGGGCAATCCTATAGCTATACCTTAGCTAGAGAAAGTACTGCGACACCCTGATACCAATAAACTCATCTCCAAATACTACGCTACCCTTATGACTGATAGCAACCCCAGATTCCGAAAGGCCCAAACAAAATGGACCCTTATGGACATCAATGTTAACATTTTTCATCTCTCCCACCTAACCCCTGCTAGGCTATATAAACTGGGACTGATACCCACAGCAGGATGGTTTAGGGGCTGTGGCCAAACAGCAGACTTTTTACATTGTTTCTGGACCTGCTCAATAGTCCAGCAATTCTGCACAGAAGTGGGGACTTTCATCTCATCGGCATTAGGCCTCCCAAACATTCTACACCCCAAGAATTGCCTGCTGGAAATTTTTGGGGACCTCCACATTTCAACCCATGCCAAAAGGCTCCTTTGCATCCTTCACTTTTATGCAAGGAAACCCATACTGTTGTCATGGAAGGGGTCACAGACATCCCTGAAATCTCTATGACTAAAACCAATCAATGATGCGATACCCCTATATAAACTTACATTCGAAGTTAGGAAAAAAACGAAAAACCTTTTACAAAATATTTAATATATAAATGTGAATCACCAAACTTTCTACCTTTTGTATGTGTATGTTGACAGATAAGTTTAATAAAAATATCTTTAAAAAAACCCAAAAAATTTACATTAGAAATTTTTTTAGCAACACCCTGTGTCAGATGAAGCCTTCGTTCTTTTCTGGCCGTGTATTTTCGCGCATGCGCGGCATTCCGGCGTTCCGGCGCATGCGCATTCACGGTCCGGCGCTACGGCGCTCGCACATGCACACTAGCGCACACCCAATGTGATCCTCTGGGCGGCCTATAAAAGGCGCTCAGAGAATCAAACAAGTTACTGATTTGTCTCAGCTTCCTGTGTTACCTGAACCTGTCTCCTGTACCTTTGCCTGACTACCTGTTGTGACCCGGATTTGCCATTGGATTCCTCTGCTTCTCTCCTGGACCTGACCTCGGCTTGTTTATCGGATTCCCACCAGTCTCCTGTGTTTGACCCTCGGCCTGTTATCTGGACTGTCTCCTGTCTTCTAGCCTGACTTCCTGCCTGCACCTGGACTACCTGTATCTTGAAATATTACTCTGCAAACCCTGCAGCTCAATATCACTTTTTCTGTGTTTGACCCTCAGCCTGGTTCTGGACTTTCTACCTGTTGTTTCCAGTTTGCATCTCTGCCTACCAGTACCTGCACAGCGGCTCTTCTCTACCAAGACCCCTCAAGCAAGTCACCCACAGTCCATTGGGGTAGCCTGTGCCTCTTCGTGCCGTTCCCTCCCTGTATCACCTCCAGGGGGCGGACTGCACTTAGTCGTAAGGGTGAAGCGCTCTCGGCATCTCGGCCTCGGTGAGTACTATCAGTGACAGTACAAACCAGCCATGTCAGAGGCCGACAGAGCGCGTTCCCCATTGGAAATCCTGTGTCAGCAGGTCTCGGTTCTCACTGAGGCAGTCCAAAAGTTGCAAGATGGCTACGCCCAAATTGACGGCTGCCTTCAACAACTTTCTGGGCCATCTCCAGCCCCAGCTGCAGCCTCTGTACCTCCCAGCGGAGTCTCCTCTCCTCAGATACCAACTAATCCTACCGTGGTCGTGGCCTCTCCAGAGCCCAGGGTTCCCACACCGGAGCGATTCTCCGGCAATCGTAAAAAATTCAGGGCTTTTAAAAACGCTTGCTCTCTGTATTTAGCTCTGCAACCCAGGACTTTTTCTTCTGAGGTGGTAAAGGTCGGCTTCATCATCTTTCTCTTGGCCGATGAACCGCAAGCTTGGGCTCATAGCTTAATGGAACAGAGGAACCCCATGCTAAATTCAGTAGATACTTTCTTCGAAAGTATGGCACAGCTATACGACGACCCCCAGCGTACGGCCATGGCCAAGGCCTTATTGCATAACCTAAGCCAAGGGCGAAGGCCGGTAGAGGACTATATCGTAGAGTTCCGGAAGTGTTCAGCCGATACAGGCCTCAAGTACCAGTTCCGTCAAGGGCTGTCTGAAGCATTGAAGGATGAGCTGGCCAGGATTGAGACCCCTGATTCCCTGGAAGACCTCATCCAAATAACAACTAAACTGGATCGTCGCATGCGTAAGCGACGTTTCAGAGCACTTCCAAACCCCTCGCCCTACCTGGATGATGCCTAAACCGACTCCCATCCATCCATCCTACTCGGCTCCACCAGTCTCTACCACTCCTGAAGCTCAGCCGATGCAACTTGGCCTAGTTCGTGCTCCACTCACTTCAGAGGAAAGATTACGTAGGCGCCAAGGCAATCTGTGCCTTTACTGTGGGGGTTCTGGACATTTCCTCCGTTCCTGCCCCGTGAGACCTAGTAAGTACTACCCACAGCCTGCCATTAACCATCAAGTCTCCAGTTTTTCTCAGTCTTACGTTACTCTCTTTGTCTCCTTACAGCTACCGGAAAAGGAAGCTCACCTACCTGCTATAGTTGACTCCGGAGCATGTAGCTGTTTTTTGGATGCCTCACTAGCCGCAAGCTTGCACATTCCTCTAACCACTAAAAACCAAAGTCTACAAGTCCACCTAGCCGATGGGTCTCTTCCCCGCTCTGGGCTTATTACTCAGGAAACCAGACCCACCCTTACCACCACCGATACTGGCCACCAAGAATATCTGCGCTTTGATATTATCTCTTCTCCCATGTTCCCCATTATCTTGGGACTCCCATGGCTACAAGCCCATGAACCACAAATCGATTGGAACAAGAAAGAAGTCTTTTTCTCATCCCAATACTACTCCAAACATTGCCTTCTTCCGGCCCCAGCCTCTTGTTAAACCATTGCAACCATGTCCGATAGTCTTCAACATGTACCTGCAGTCTACCTGGAATTCAAAGATGTGTTTGATAAACAACAGGCCGACCGTCTACCACCCCATCGGCCTTATGACTGCCCTATAGACCTTTTGCCGGGTTCTGAAATTCCTTTTGGCCGCATTTTTCCTTTGTCCAAAACAGAATTGAAGGCCCTCAAATCATACATTGATGATAATCTTGAGAAAGGGTTCATTCGTTCCTCCTCATCACCGGCCGGAGCCGGTATTTTCTTTGTAGAGAAAGAGGATGGATCCCTCCGGCCCTGCATTGATTATAGGGATTTAAATAAAATTACCATTAAAAATCGGTATCCGCTTCCTCTCATCCCGGAACTATTCCAACGTTTCAGATCCGCCCGCGTCTTTTCCAAACTGGACCTTCGTGGCGCATACAATCTTATCCGAATTCGAGCGGGCGATGAGTGGAAGACCGCCTTCAGATCCAGGTTTGGACATTATGAGTACCTGGTAATGCCGTTTGGACTTTGCAATGCCCCGGCCACTTTCCAACACCTAGTGAACGACATTTTTTGCGAATACCTTGACAACTTTCTAGTAGTTTACTTAGATGACATTCTCATTTTCTCAGCCACCATGGAACTGGTTCTTTCGATCCTCAGAAAACACAAATTATACCTTAAGGCAGAGAAATGTGAATTCGGAAAAAACCACAGTGCAATTCTTAGGATTCATTATCTCAACTGACGGTGTCACAATGGACCCCCAGAAGGTCAAAGCAATCCAAGAATGGCCAGCTCCTGTAGATAGAAAGGGGGTACAGCGATTCTTAGGATTCTCAAACTTTTACCGAAGATTTATCGTAGGTTTTTCAGCTATTGTAGCTCCCATCACTCAACTTACACGCCAGCATAATCGGTTTCAATGGTCCTCAGAAGCCCAGGAAGCTTTCTTAAAATTAAAAGCACTATTCTCGTTTGCACCAGTCTTACGACATCCGTATCCGGCCTTGCCTTTCATTCTGAAAGTTGATGCTTTAGAGATCGCTATTGGTGCCATCCTCTCACAAAGACAAGGGCCCAAGGCTCTTCTGCATCCTGTAGCTTTTGCATCCCGGAAATTAAGCATACCCGAGAGGAACTGTGATGTAGGCGATAGAGAGTTATTGGCCATCAAGTTCGCCTTGGAGGAGTGGAGGTATCTGCTTGAAGGGGCATCCCATCCTGTCATGATATTCACTGACCACAAGAACCTGGAATTTCTTCGAACAGCTAAACGTCTAAGACCCAGGCAAGCTCGATGGGCCCTCTTCTTTTCCCGATTTAATTTCCACATCTCTTATAGACCTGGCTCTAAGAACGGGAAAGCGGATGCACTTTCAAGGATGTTCCATGAAACCTCTCAGTTAGCGGAGCCAAGTACCATCCTATCCCCGTAAAATTTCCTTCTGGTCACCCAAGTGGACCTGATATCTGCAATCAAATCAGCTTCCGCTAAATGTTCTGAACCCAACATATCTTCTATGGAGAAACGTAATGATTTATTTTGGTCCCACGGAAAAATCTTTGTCCCGCTGGAATCTAGGCTCCTAACTTTACAGACCTTTCATGACCACAAGTTGGCAGGCCATTTTGGGTCACAAAAAACCATGGAATTGATCTCACGTTCCTTTTGGTGGCCTGGCTGGAGACAAGACTGTAAGAACTATGTTTCATCCTGCATTCCTTGCCAGTGCAGCAAGGGTTCAAATACAAAATCGTGGGGCCTACTTAAACCTTTGTCCATCCCTGAATGCCCATGGGCAGAACTCTCCATGGACTTTATCATGGACTTACCTCCGTCAGGGGGATTCACGACTATCCTTGTTATAATTGATCGACTTTCCAAGATGGCACATTTCCTGCCCATGGTAGGTACTCCCTCTGCCTCTGCTACAGCTAATGTGTTCTTTAAGGAGATTATCAGGCTTCATGGTACTCCGGTGAGCATCACCTCTGACAGAGGTGTCCAATTCACTTCCAAATTTTGGAGAGAATTATGTAAGTCCTTGGAAATAAAGATCTGTCTTTCCTCCGCTTATCATCCCCAAAGTAACGGCCAGACGGAGAGGACGAACCAGACCCTGGAACAATACCTCCGATGCTTCTGTTCCGATTCCCAGGATGCGTGGTCCTCCCTCCTGCCATATGCAGAATTTGCATATAATAACTCCATCCATTCCGCCACCAACAAAACACCTTTTTGGTCTAATTTTGGATTTCACCCTTCTTTCCTCCCAGTGTCCACCCCGGAATTATCTGTTCCTGCCGTACAGGATCGAGTAACCTCTATCCAGTTAAATTTCCAAAAGATCAAAGTAGCTATGCAAAAAGCCCAGGAGGACTATCAAAAATACTACAATAAGGGAAGGAAGGAGAATCCAGCTTTTAAAGTAGGTGAGGAAGTGTGGCTATCAGCTATCAATCTCAGACTGCCAATTCCCTTCCAGAAACTAGGGCCAAAATGTATAGGTCCTTTCAAAATCAAAAGGGTAATCAACCCAGTGGCCTTTGAATTAGATCTACCTGATTCTTACAAAGTGCATCCAGTCTTCCATGCATCTCTCTTAAAACCTGTTGTTCCCAGTCCTTTTTCGGACAGAGAGAAACCTCCACTGGTCATGATTGACGGAGAAAACGAATTTGAGGTGGAAAAAATTCTAAATTGCAGGAAAAAGGGTAGACAGCTTCAGTACCTAATCAAATGGAAGGGGTGTCCTTCTGAAGATAACTCCTGGGAACCATCCAGAAATCTACATGCCCTACGTCTACTCCAGGCATTTCACCGAGAGCATCCAGAACTGATGTCTACTTTGGGTGTCCAGAGGCCACCCCTCGGGGGGGGGGGGGGGGGCACTGTCAGAAGAAGCCTTCGTTCTTTTCCTCTCTGCAGCCTTTGATACTGTTGATACTATCTGTCTACTCCCCACCTCACTCCTTCAATCTCCTCTCGCATTACTAACTTACTAACTGACATCATCATGGATGTCGCACCACTTCCTTAAACTAAATCTCTCTAAAACTGAGCTATTAATATTGCCCCCTGCCCGTGCCCCCCTCCATGACTTTTCCATCAAAATCAACAATGCAACCATCAGTCCTTTCCCTCACGCCAGGGTACTAGGTGTAATCCTAGACTCTGACTTGTCCTTTCAGCCTCAAATCCAATCGTTGTCAAAAGTTCAAAAGTTTGTAGACTTCATTTCTAAAATCCCCCCCCTTTTTAACGAATGAAACCACCAAACTCCTCATTCACTCCCTTGTTATTTCTTGCCTTGACTATTGCAGCTCCCTTCTCATTGGCCTGCCTTTCCATAGGCTATCCCCTTTTCAGTCTATCATGAATGCTGCTGCCAGGCTTATCCACCTTACCAACCATTCAACGTCTGCCAACCCTCTCCTCCAATACCTGCACTGGCTCCCAATTGCCCAGCAAATTAAATTCAAAATACTAACCACAACATCAAAGTCATTCACAACTCTGCCCCGAGCTACATCACCAATCTTGTCTCCAAATATCACCCAAACTGTCCTCTCTCCGCTCCTCCCAAAACCCCCTACTCTCAAGCTCCCTCGTTTCCTCCTCCCATGCTCATCTCCAGGATTTCTCCAGAGCCTTTCCCATCCTCTGTCTGGCTATCCCCTACTCTTGCTACCTTTAAGCAATCCCTGAAAACTCATCTCTTCAGGGAAGCCTATCGTGCCTCCAACTAATCTCTTACCACTTCCATCAGCTCATTCCCCACAGTTACAACCTTTTTGTACCACCTGCCCCACCCTATTAGACTGTAAGCTCTTCTGAGCAGGGCCCTCTTAATCCTCTTGTATTTTATTGTGTTATAACTGTATCGTCTCCCTTTTAAATTGTAAAGCGCTGCGTAAACTGTTGGCGCTATATAAATCCTGTATAATAATAATAAGAGGTAGCAGGGGACTCAGCTAGGTGAGTATGGTTGTTTACTTGTTTTTAATCCCATGCTTCATTTTTATATTGATGAGTGTTTAATTAGGAGATGACCTGGCTGCCATCCTCCCCCACCTCACCCCACTACCAACAAAGCGTTATATATAATCACTACTGATTCATTTATTGAAAGAGTCTGTATCTCTCTCTGCTAGAAACAGCTGACATCCCCTCTAATTAGTATCCTGCTAAACAATATTAATTAAATAAAATGCATCAAACTTGTGAAGCCTGGAAACCTTAGCAATAGCTTAGCAAGTCATTTTCAAACTTGCAGCACAAATGCTTGCTATCTGGGAATACCATGCTCTTCTGGCAGGGCCCCAAAATCTTTATCCAGTTCTCCTTGAGGAACTGCAAATCCCTTTACAGCTATAAGCTCATCAAAAGGCTAATTATACCCTATGGGTACGGCCATGGAGGCATCCTCTTTAACCACTTGCCGCCCACCCACTGTCAAATGACGGCTGGGGGGTGCAGCTCTCATTCTGGGTGGACGTCATATGATGGCCTCCCAGGACGATTGCTCTCGCACGCCCCCGGGGGCGTGCAGCGAGGTGATCGCTGCCGCACCGTGTTGCTAGGACACAGTGCGACCCCGATCTGTGTAAAGAGAAGCAGCCGCAGCTCTTTAACCATGTGATCGGCTATGTCCATTCACAGCCGGTCACACGTAAACACAGAGATGCCAGTAATCGGCGCTGCTCACCTCACACTGACAGCCTATCTTTGTCCCTCATTTTGGTCTGATCTATATAATTGTATATAAAATGCACTTTTATCTTTCAAAAAGTGTTTCCCAGTGCTAAACCTTTCATCAGATTTCTAAATTGCTGCATTTGTACATTTTAAAAGCCAATATAAAGGAATAGTAGTGGTAAAAAAAGTCCTTGTGGATTTAATTAACCTTTTTTTGGTTATTTCTCCTTTAAGGGGGTGTGGCAGGGGGCGTGTCCTATGCCTACATACATTTGTTAGTAGGTGTCCCTCATTCCCATCTCAAAATGTTGGGAGGTATATAAGGCTATTCCAACAAGATTAAGTGCCTTGGATGATGTTTGCTTTTTCTTTGTAACCTTGCCTAAAATGTATGTTTAAAAAACTCAACATAAAGAATAAAAAAAAAAAAACTGATGATTATGGTAAGCAAACTAACCAGGCTTAAGTATTTCCCTTAAGTACAGATAAATGACCCCCTTTCTGCAGGAACCAACTTCTAGCACACACAGAGTTCACTTAAGTAAATCTTGGAACTGTGTTGAGATTAGGTCATAGAATGATCTTTCCTGTTCCCGGGACTTAAATGATAGAATGTAGGAACCTGATCCTTTGGAAACTGCAATATTCTCCCTTAAGTCATTTTTCACATAGCTAAATAGATTCAGATTAAAGTGTTGTCACTAAACTGCAGGCATATCTTGTGCATCTTGTCTTTCTAAATGCTAGGAACAAAATAGTTTTTTGATTCCTTGGCCAAAAAATTCAGACGTGATTCTTTCAATGATTTCCCTGCAAAAGTACTTACTTGTATTGGGATTTGTTTTCCTGGCAATTGAAAAAGAAACTGGGCCATGTCTAGTAGCTGAAATCATATCTCACAAGCACCTTCCACATAATCAAGTCTCTGAAGTGCTTTTAAATTGCTGATGTACAGAGATGTAGTTTGATACTGCAATAGGCATTAAGAGTCAATAATCCCTCTCAGCAATAGAAATAGTTCAGTTGAATTTTCATGAATTTCTTGTTCAGCATCTTTTTTTTGGAGATGGGAAATGAAAATTATTTAGCAAAAGAAACAGAAACATAGAAAAGTGAGGGCAGAGAAAGACAGAGTAGTCCATCGAGTCTGCCCATTTTTTTTATTATTGCTTATTTATTCCCATGTTTATTTTTTTATTTTTTGGGGGGGGTTTGTTAATTTTATTGTCTGAGTATAAATCTATGATTGTCTCAAACATGTTTGAAGCCATTTAATGTTGACTGTCTCTCTACCTCTGTTGTTAGTTTATTCCAAACATCAAAATGTACATTAAGTGTAAAAAAAATTTAAAAAAACTGTCACCCTACTACAAGCAATAAAGGGCAAATAGGTCCTTTAAAGCGGAGTTCCACCCAAAAGTGGAACTTCCGCTCATTTGTCTCCTCTCCCCCTCTAGTGCCACAATTGCCACCTTTCGGAGGGGGGAGGGGGGACAGGATACCTGTCTTTGAAAGGTATCCTGTTCCCATTTCTGGGAGTCCGGGCCGCAGCCGTGACATCACTGCAGGCTCCCTCCTCCTCTCCCTGTCGCCGGGCCAGTAGGAGAGAGGAACGGGGCCTCGCGCATGCGCAGTGAAGCCATAAGGCTACACAGCCGGGTACCCTTACCCGCAATGGCGACGGCAGCACCCGACAGCTGATGGAAACATCAACTGCGGTGCTGACATCGCTGGACTCCAGGACAGGTAAGTATCCTATTGTTAAAAGTCAGCAGCTGCAGTATGTGTAGCTGCTGGCTTTTCATTTTTTTTTTTTTTTTTGGGCGGAACACCGTTTTAATAAATCATATTTTTAACGAATGCACACTGAGTACAGTGCCATCTAGTGAGTGAATCTGCATAATAACATTGTAAAACTTAGCTTGGGGCTATAGTGATAAGTGCTATTTCAATGTGATTCTGCTGTGTAAACATTTTCCACCCACATCCCTTTAAATAGAACACTAGAGAGTGTCACAGTGGTCACTTCTTTAGAAGCTAATCCCACTGCCTACTGATCTTTACCCTGGACCAAGATCTGTCCTTGACAGCTCACTCTCAGCACATAAACATTGGCTGCCCAGAGATATATATGTGTGGTGTGTGGACATTAAAGCGGTGGTAAACCGCAAAATTTTTTTTTTGAGCCTGCAAATTAAAGGCATAATGTGCTAGTATGCATCGCATACTAGCTTGTTATAAAATACTTACCTTAGAACGAAGCCCTCCTGCGATGGGCTGTTACTGTTGAGAGGGCTTCCATCTTCACCCGATCTTCCTTTCGGATTCATGGGCAGCCACCCGCGCGGGAGTCACGGACCACAGCATGGGGCTCTGAAGGGACAGCACGGGTATGATGTCCATTCAGAGCGCATGCGCCGGTGAGGTCACCAGCTGCATGCAGTGTGAATATCTCCTAAACAGTGCAGGTTTAGGATATATTCAGGGTACCTACAGGCAAGCCTTATCATAGGCTTACCTGTAGGTACAAGTGCAAAAATAGACTTTACTTCCACTTTTAAGCTCACCTTTTTTGCTGCAGCACATGTGCAGTTTTAGCTTGTTTTGAGTATTTTTTTGTATAGTAAATATTATTTAAAAGATTTTAACTATTCTATTTTTTTTTCTCCTTTTAGGCCTCATTCACATGGGTGCTGTGGCCTTTAGAGCCCTTTCACACTGCTTCAAAACTGCCAGTAAATTGCTGAACGCTTTTGCAGCACTTTTGCAGTGCTTTTGAGGCGCTTTTGAGGCATTTGAGCATTCATTGATTTAATGGTAAGCATTTTTCTTGCGCTTTTCAGGCACTTTTTTTAACGCAAATTATGAAAGGGCTCTTAAAGCATGCATCATCCCTTTGTTTATGTGGCTGGAGTCGCCAGGTGCTACGCGCAGGCAGGTTATGTACTTCTATTAGAACACCGTGGTTGTACTGACACAGGTGCTCCTAATTTGACAGGCAGACAGTGTGTATTCGGAGCTGCTCACCTGGCC
This sequence comes from Aquarana catesbeiana, assembly GCF_042186555.1. Classification (NCBI taxonomy): domain Eukaryota; kingdom Metazoa; phylum Chordata; class Amphibia; order Anura; family Ranidae; genus Aquarana; species Aquarana catesbeiana. Next base: position 659,794,488 of record NC_133325.1, on the reverse strand, counting down.
CTGCACAGCTGTCAAATTGTGATGATTAGTTCTGTCCAAACAGCCACTGCTTTACCATTGAGTCACATAGGCTGCTTGCACACAGCTCCTGGCAGCTCCAGCCGCATAAACAATCTATTGATTCACGCTGTAGGTTTTGATACATACACCATTGCTGTATTGTCAGTAAACATGTGTATGTTATTGATTTTGAATTATATGCTGCCAGACAATACACTGCCTTTCACAGAGTTCACTTTCTGTCCCCACAGGGAAGCTCCTACAATGTAACCAGAAACGAATCATGGTTTTTAAAAGATGTATCATTGAACAGGCAAGGTTTCCAGATGGGAAGCAGGAGAAAGAAAAACAAGGGCCAGGGCAATGGTTACAATGTAATATTCACTCACATAGTGCCCGTGGGTAGGGGCTGAACCCGTCCAACCAGGGCCATCTTTAATATTGACTGGACCCTGGGCAAACATTCTCTTGCGCCCCCCCCATGCAATTTCACTCTCCACCTGCTTTGAGACATACAATAAATAGCAGCTATACTCAAAATCAGTTTACTGAATCAGATCAGGCAGTGATTGTGATTGGTTGCCAGAGGCTACAGTGTATCATTACCGCTCACTGACTGGCTGCTAGAGGTTACAGCACACATTATGGCTCACTGATTATTTGCTAGAGACTACAGCATATGACTTCTGCTTGTTGGGTGGTTGCTTTTGATTACTGTACATCAATACTGCTCGCTGGTTGCTAGAGACTACTGGACATTAGGGATGTGCCGAACACCCCCCCCCCCCCACCCCGGTTCGGTTCACAGCAGAACCTGGGAACAGGCAAAAAATTTGTTCGAACACGCGAACGCCATTAAAGTCTATGGGTCATGAACGTGAAAAATCAAAAGTGCTAATTTTAAAGGCTTATATGCAAGTTATTGCCATAAAAAGTGTTTGGGGACCCGGGTCCTGCCCCAGGGGACATGTATTAATGCAAAAACTGTTTTAAAAACTGAAGTTTTTTCGGGAGCAGTGATTTTAATAATGCTTAAAGTGAAACAATAAAAAAAAAATATTCCTTAAAATATCATGCCTGGGGGGTGTTCTTAGTATGCCTGTAAGCAAGAAAAGGGGAGTTGGGACTTTATATGAAGCTATTGAATAGTGGTGGTGGGTTAATATAAAGTATTTTTAATAACATTGATCTCAATACACTAAACCATTATTCATTTCATATATATATATATACACATGGAGCGTGCACGGAGGCTGAGTATAATAAGTAAGAAAAGTACAAGAATAACAACACATGGTCGAAATAGTAGATGTATAAATAAATAAAAGAGGGGGGCATGCACGTGCCACAGGCACCATGCCCGATTCTGGCACATGCACCCACATGGTATCTGCGCATCTGTCAAATGATATAAAAACATCATAGAGTATACTGGTAATGGATGAATGAATATCAGTCCGTATGGGGTGTAACTGCGGCATCAAGTAAATCTCAACGCGTTTCATGGGTATTCCCACTCGTTAGGAGCGGATGCGGCAAACATTCCTATGGAATATATATAGAAAGATGTGAAAAACTGTACGCTAGAGAAAAAATTCTCAAAAATGTTTCTATGAGTATGGATGGACCCGGAGAGCAACTGCAGCGTGGGGTAGCCGGCACAGGGCCGGCCAAGAACACAACCCCACCACGGGAGCTGAGGCGGCATAATACAGGGATGCAACATCAGATGGTGTAAAAGCGTACAAAAAATGAATTAAATCTCCATGTGGCAAAAAATCGGGGTATACTTCGTGAAGCAGGAGTATCTGGGAACAAAATAATGAATATGTGTATAGTTATAACAATAACATGTTCTGAGTAATAGTAGTAATTTTTTATAAGTGAACCCAGTGTAGCTCCACAAGGGGTGATGATGAAGTAAGAATAGTGCCCAAAGGTATAGGAGTATCTGTAAAGTGATGAATAGTTACATAAGTCTATAAAAGTGTGAAAAAAACTTGAAAAGATAAATAGCAAGTGGAAATATAGACAAAATGTTTGACTCAAAAAATGAGCCACAAAAAAAAAGTTAGTATGCCTGTAAAGTAGCACATCTTTCCCATGTTTATAACAGTGCCACAGCAAAATGACATTTCTAAAGGAAAAAATTTAATTCAAAACTGCTATGCTGTACTGTACTGTAATGTCGGATCTCGGCAATATAGATAAAAATACCAAAAATACCAAAAAAAAAGGCGCGGATGTCACCCCCAAAATCCATACCAGGCCCTTCAGGTCTGGTATGGATATTAAGGGGAACCCCGCACCCACATTTAAAAAAATGGCGTGGGGGTCCCCCCAGGCCCTATATACTCTGAATCGCAGTATATATACTATACGGCCTGCCGTATGTACTCTGCAGAAAACTGGGCTTTAGGTGTTGGTGTTACCAGAACACTGTAAGCCCTCACAGTTACTCTTGTTGGGTGCAGGAATGGGCCCTGCTGTGAAATATTATATCAAGAATTGTAATTATATGCCCCTGTTAAACAGGGGCACAAAAATTGGGCCTTGGTTGGTGGTGGTGCCCTAAACCAAAAATATAGTTGGAAGCTAGCATCATCAAGATTGAGGAGGAATAGGATAGTCAGCATAGGCAGTCTTCAAGGGATCCCACATCCATAGCAAATTCAATCAGTTGCATCAGCATCAGGTGCTTGATAGCTGATGATCCAAGAGTGATTCAGTTTCATGAATGTGAGCCTATCAACGGAGTCTGTGGACAGGCACACTCTTTGATCTGTTACAAACCCTCCAGCAGCACTGAATGTGCGTTCAGAAAACACGCTGAATGCAGGTCAGGCCAGTAGCTCAATTGCATATTGAGCAAGTTCTGGCCAGTGGTCCATCCTCAAGACCCAGTAACCCAGTGGTTGCTCTGTTGGAAAGGTCTCCAAGTCTGCTCTTGCTCCTAGATATTCCTGCACCATGTAATGCAGATGCTGGTGATGGTTGCTTGAACCGATCAGACTTTGGCGCTGAGGACTGAAAAATTGTTTAAAGGCATCAGTCAACCGGCGACTCTCTCCACCGCTCTTCTCCTGACTGAAAGAAGCCTCAGCAGTACGTTGTCCAGCACCAGGAAATTGTAACCTCCCAGGGTCTGGAAATGCATTGCACAAACCTTTCTTCAAGGCCTCCTGAAGATGTTTTGTCCTCTGCTCCCTCTACAAAGGCAGGATGAGTTCTGCAAGCTTACCCTTGTAACGTGGATCAAGAAGGGTTGCCATGTCATGTACCCAACACTGTGGTTGAATAATTCTGGGGACTCCTCCATGCATGAAGGTGGGGCTATGGAAGGAGTGACTGTGGTCAAAGAGCCAGTTGAGCCACTTTGGCAGATGCATTGGAAGGCAAACTACTCTGAGCCTGGGTGACAGGATGAGGAGGATGAGGACAGCTTTGTTATCCACTCCACCAACTCTTCTGCATGTTCTGGCTCAATAACATGGCCAGCAGCAGAAAAAAAGGACAAGCGTGCCCCACGGCCTCCTGGAGAGGATGCAACATTCCACAACCAGCACTGTTGACTGTAGACACAGGGGCTGCTTGCCCTCTTTTAGTGGCCTGTGAGCCTCTGCCTCTCCTTGGTGGCGTTCCAGTCATGATGTATTTTTGGTTTTGCAACACCACACTAAACTATATTAGATACTGTGTACACCGCCTGAAGTGTATTAGAAACTGTACACACTGTGTTAGATACTGTGTACACCGCTTGCACTGTATTAGCAACTGTACAACAACTGCACTGTATTGTATACTGTGTACACCACCAGAAGTGTAGTAGAAACTGTACACACTGTATTAGATACTGTGTACACCACCAAAAAAGTAGTAGAAACTGTACTATGACTGCACTGTATTGTGTACTGTGTACACCACCAGAAGTGTAGTAGAAACTGTACACACTTTATTAGATACTGCGTACACTGCCTGTACTGTAATAGAAACTGTATTACAGCTGCACTGTATTGTGTACTGTGTACACCACCAGAAGTATAGTGGAAACTGTACACACTGTATTAGATACTGTGTACACCACCAGAAAGTAGTAGAAACTGTACACACTGTATAAGATACTGTGTACACCACCAGAAGTGTAGTAGAACGTGTACACACTGTATTAGATACTGTGTACACCGCCTGAAGTGTATTAGAAACAGTACACCACCGAATGCACTGTAGATATAGGCTACACTGGATGCAAAGTATATATATATATATATATATATATACACAGTATCTCACAAAAGTGAGTACACCCCTCACATTTTTGTAAATATTTTATTATATCTTTTCATGTGACAACACTGAAGAAAAGACACTTTGCTACAATGTAAAGTGGCGAGTGTACAGCTTGTATAACAGTGTAAATTTGCTGTCCCCTCAAAATAACTCAACACACAGCCATTAATGTCTAAATTGCTGGCAACAAAAGTGAGTACACCCCCCCAAGTGAAAATGTCCAGACCACAGGACATGGTTCCAGTAATCTATGTCCTTTGTCTGCTTGTCTTCAGCAAACTGTTTGCAGGCTTTCTTGTGCATCATCTTTAGAAGCGGCTTCCCTCTGGGACGACAGCCATGCAGCTTGCGGTGTATGGTCTGAGCACTGACAGGCTGACCCCCCACCCTTTCAACCTCTGCAGCAATGCTGGCAGCACTCATACGTCTATTTCCCAAAGACAACCTGTGGATATGACGCTGAGCACTTGCACTCAACCTCTTTGGTCGACCATAGCGAGGCCTGTTCTGAGTGGAACCTGTCCTGTTAAACCTCTATATGGTCTAGGCCACCGTGCTGCAGCTCAGTTTCAGGGTCTTGGCAATCTTCTTAGCCTAGACCATCTTTATGTACAGCAACAATTATTTTTTTCAGATCCTCAGATAGTTCTTTGCCATGAGGTGCCATGTTGAACTTCCAGTGACCAGTATGAGAGAGTGAGAGCGATAACATCAAATTTAACACACCTGCTCCCCATTCACACCTGAGACCTTGTAACATTAACGAGTCACATGACACTAGGGAGGGAAAATGGCTAATTGGGCCCAATTTGGACATTTTCACTTAGGGATGTACTCACGTTTGTTGCCAGAGGTTTAGACATTAATAGCTGTGTGTTGAGTTATTTTGAGGGGACAGCAAATTTACACTGTTATACAAGCTGTACACTCACTACTTTACATTGTAGCAAAGTGTTATTTCCTCAATATTGTCACATGAAAAGATATAATAAAATATTTACAAAAATGTGAAGGGCGTACTCACCCCTCACATTTAAAAAATGTGGCAAATAAAAAATGTAAAATGTGAGATACTGTGTGTGTGTGTGTATATATATATATATATATATATATATATATATATATATTAATACACTGCCTGCGCTGACTGAATATCGAGTACACTGAATATATAGTCTATGCTAAATGCAGAGTATATATATATATATATATATATATATATATATATACACTTATTTATTTATTTAGACCGTTGTGTGTATATATATATATATATATATCAAATATACTGCCATTAACTGAATAACCTGCCTGCTTAATCTAAATCAAACTATCGCTCTATCCTCGCCAACAAAACTACACACGGCCGCCGTGTATGCAGGCTTATATAGTGTGGGGCGTGGACTTAGTCCCCCTGAGCCATGATTGGCCAAATCTCTTAGCAGAGCGCGCTGAGATTGGCCAAAGCATGCAGGTCATGTGCATGCTTTGGCCAATAATCATACAGGAATGCACTGCGATCCCGCAGTGCATTATGGGGTGTTCCTCGGCGTTCGAATTTTCCGCGAACGCCCCATAATATTCAATCTTCGGCGAACGGGTGAACACCGATGTTCAAGTCAAACTTATGTTCGACCCGAACATCGAGCTCATCCCTACTGGACATCCTTACCACTCATTAATTGGTTGCTACAGTTTACTTCACATTATTACTGCTCACTGATTGGTTACTAGAGGTTACTGTATATACTTACAGCTCAATGATTGGTTGCAAGAGGTTAGTGCACACCATTACTTCTTGCTGATTGGTTGCTAAAAGTTACAGCACACCATCTCCTCACTGCCTGCACACCATGGTCTGGAAAGGTGAGGGGGACCCATCAATAGACAGAAAACTCCTAGGAATCCTAAGACTCCTGGAATCAGTGGCAATGCTGGGGGGGGGGTGATCAGTGGCAATGCTGGGGGGTTGATGGGATCAGTGGCAGTGGTGGGGGGATGGGATTTGTTAGGAGGCAGTACACTGTGACAAATTCTGAATCATGTAGAGCAAAGCTGGAAATTTTTGGCAAGTATATAGTGGGGGATTCTACAATGACCACCAATGTAACAAGGAATTTACAATGACCACCAATGTGAGAGGGAATTTGCACTGACCACCATGTAACAGGGAATTTTACACCACCCACCAATATAAAGAGGGATTTCTACACTGACACCAATGTAATAGGAGCATTTACACCAACCACCAGTGTAAGGGGGGATATACAATGACCTCCATGTAAGGGAGAATTTATAATGGACAACCATTGACGAGGACATATGTACTGACCACCAATGTAAGGTGACACTTCTACACTGACAACCAATGTTAGGGTGGGTTTACACTGACCACCAATGTAAAGGGGGATTTACACTAACCACCATTGTAAGGGCAATTCTGCACTTACCACCAATGTAAAGGGAAATGTACACTGACCACTAATGTAGTGAAGATTTTACACTGACAACCAATAAAGGGGGATTTCTACACTGGCCACCAATGTAAGGGGGGATTTACACTCACCACCAATTTAAAGGGAGCTTCTACATGGACCACCAATGTAAGGGAGGATTCAAAACTGACAACAGATGCAAGTTTGTATTTTTTTTACTGATTACCATAATAAAGAGTTGTTTCTACAATAGCCACCCATGTAATGGGGATTTACACTGACCACTAATGTAATAGAAGCATTCACAGTAACCACCAATGTAAGGAGGGATTTACACTGACCACCAATGTAATGGGGATTTACACTGACCACTAATGTAAGGGGGACCTTCATACTGGTCACTAGTGTAAATGAAAGAATTGTACACCAAGCCCCAATGTAATGAGAAGATTTACACTGACCACCAATGTAACTGGGACATTTAGCCTGCGTTCACATTTGTGTGTGTCAGGAATGCATACGAAATCGCTTTCCTGACACCACAGAAACATGCTGCCCTTTAGCAGATACACAGCAGTGCCATTAATTGTTAATGACACCTTCATGCATCTGCTGAGATGTGCGTATTCATATGCACCAAAATTCACGGTGCTGTGGCACCATGTTATTTTGAAAAAGGGTTCCACCTTCAATTTGCTTACCTTTGCAGAACAGGCTGATGTTAGGCTTAATGACCACAGTTGTAGGACAGACATTCAAGCATGACCCTTTACCTCCCCAGTGGGCAGCATTAAGCAGAAGTGATGGTGGATATGACCTCAGGGGGGCATGATACTTTACATATGAATGCCGCCACTATTTTCATATCAATGCTGCCGGTCCACGGCTATTTACATATTAATGCTGTCGCTATTTACACATCAATGCAGGTTATTTACATGTAAACACAGGGTCTGTAGGTGAGTCATCTGTACACGACAATAGGGCAGAGCTGGGCAGCATTAGTAACAGACTTCACACTGAGATGTCGGGACACAGCATGGGGCTAGAACTTCAAGGGACAAGGGAATTTAAACTGGGATATTTGGCAAGTATGAGGCAGTTTCTTTGGGCCCCACAACAATGAAGGGCCCAGGGCAGCTGCCCCTTTAAACCTGCCTTAAAGATGGCCCTGTTTCCAGCCTAGGAACAGAACCGCTGCTGGATCCCTGGGGTGTTGAAGCCACGGGCGCCTTGTATCAGCAGGAAACTTTAGCCTCGGGGGACCTTTTGACGGACGAAGGAGGCGTGGCTTAGCTTCTGAAACTCATTCTGATTGACCAAACACATCGGTAGACGGGCTCCCCGTTGTGACAGCTCCTGATCACTTCCATGCTGAGTTACCCCACCGGCGTCCTCACGATGTCCCCCGAGGCTTTCGCTCCCAGCTGATACAAGGCGCCCGTTGCTTCAACACCCCAGGGATACGGCGGCGGTTCTGTTTCTAGGCTGGACAGGTTCAGCCCCTACCCACCAAGCACTATGTGAGTGGGTATTACATTGTAACCACTTTGCTTCTTAATAAAACCTTATAATGCTGCACTAGGATTGCCCTGGCACTTCTTTTTCTTTCTCCTGCTTCCTATCTCTCACAGTCTCCGAGTTCCCAGCCCCCGCCTGAAGCAGCCTCACAACTATCTGCAGCATTCAGACTAGAGACATACCTAAAGGGGTTTACCCCCTAGAATCTTATATTGACTTTATTACATTTGCATTTTTATTTCACATCTTTTTCCTTTTGATGTTCTCTTTCAATCACTAACTCTTGCAACCATTAGGTTTTTGAGTGCTCAGTTTCACACTAGCTTTTTTTGTGTGTGTGTTTTTTAAGGTTTCCTAATGGACCGAGAAATGGTCTGCAGGAGATCAAAGTGATGTCCGAAGCCTGCATTTGAAATTGACAAGATTAAAGTATATTCAAAGTCAAAACATTTTTGTTTTTCGTTTTTGAAAGTGTGGAAGGATTAAGACCCCCAATTTTATTGCTGTATGTGTCACTGCTAGAAAGATGTATCCTATCTATTTGTCCTGGTGACCATTTTAGTGACAATGATCCTTGTTGTGACCATTGTCACTAGGACTAAAAATAAGAAAAAAAAAAGTATATTTTCAGCTGCCACCAGAACAGGAATAGCAGTACAATCTTCCAATAGGGACATCTGTTCTCCTGAAAACTGTCAGAGAAGGGATTTCCCTCACTTTGAAGTAATTTGCTCTCACTTCCTGTTGTATTTACAAACAGGACGTAAAGGAAAAGCATTTGAATGATACATCAATGGCAAAAAAAAGACAGGGATTTTAATAATTCTAAAAAATAACAAATAAAGGCAAAAAAAGTTCTGGCTTTAGATATACTCTTTGAATTGAACACCCTTTTGGCACAGGGTACCTGCCAATGGACACTAATTTACAGTGTGGGTCATTAGGGGGAAAAAATGAAAAAAGTTAGTCTGAATAAGTATATTAATAATACCAGTTTTGTCACTGGGGACACCAGTCTTCAGCAGCTGACACTTCTCTCTTTGTTGAATGCCTGTGTCTCCCCATTACACTCTGTGGTTACATCCACCAGCCGCTATGTCACTTGTGTGTCCCTTTACAGCTGCAGGTAGACACAAATGGCATAGTGCCTGGTGGGTGGAACAAGTGTGTGCATAAGATAGCCATAACACACCCAGAAGTTTCTCTCACCGCTTCTAGCTCTGCAACGGAGGGAAGATTAGTGCCATCTACAGTGGTATTGGTGTAAAAGAATAAGTGTAAAAGAATAGGTAATCAACATGTGGGGAGGTGCAGCATGGTGGTGTGGCAAAAAGCACTCAGAGTCCAGGTGCAGCAAACAGAACTGTATTGAACTGAAGGCACCCCAACCGGAAAACCTAACAGGATGTAACAGCAATGAGTAGTAGTAGAAGGTCACAGGTGTGCCAACAGCATCTGTCTCGAAGCGTGGAATGCGGCCTAGCCAGTCTGTATCCAAGTGGGGAGGCTTCCAGGAAGGATGGAGTGTCCCTTCACTTTCCCTACTTGTCTGGAACCTTTTCCTGATGCTAATCACCATCCCTGTCAGATGGTTGATATGTCCCTACACTAGCCAAATGTGAAATACGTGCAAAACCCAAAAGCCAGGGTCCTAAAAAGACTCTGCTGAATTGCTGCCTCTCCTTGTCCAAGAAACCATAAAAGACTTCCTCCTTCACCTGCAGTACCGCTGTGGATGAGCACCACCTGCAGTGGAGAAAATATACTGCCTGCCTCTGCCTAAACTCCCCCTTGTTTGACATGCGCAGTAACAAGCAACATAAAACTGCAATAAACATGGTTAAGGCAATGGCAACCTAATTTCAAACAACATAATCAGAGTACTTTGCAGGAAGCTACCCATGGTTAGACAGTGTCCTCTGTGAAGTCATCTTTTACATAGTCATCTTCTGTTGGATGTTTCAGGACCTCGGGTAGATGAGGTTCACGATGACCATCCGCATCCCCTTTACCCAGGCTCGAGGCTAACTACTCATGTCTGAAGCAGCCACACCGCCAGCACTTCCGGTCCTCCTCTGGGTCCCTCCGCAACGGATTCTTGTCCTTAAAGGGGTGGGCTAAATCCTGTTTAAAGGTGGACATATCTTGTTTCAAAGAGGCCACATCCTGGGGAAGTTCTCATAAAGCAGTCTGTATGGCCGACAGGGGTGATGGAGCCAAGGCCTCCACTTTCAGGTGTAATGGTTCATACCTTTTCGTCACCTTCACTGTTGCTTCCGCATCTTCCTGCTCCTGCGCAACCGCTTCCACCACAGTATCACGGAAGAAGATGGTGAGTTGCGCTTTGATCTGATCCTGTAGGGCCCTTCTGACTGGGCCAGTCTTCATTCCTACCACAAACTGGTTCATCAGTAGGTGGTCTGAGGTGGATATAGCGGCACAGCTGTGCACATCCCCCTTCTCTAGGCGCTTCCAAAAGTTCTGGAGCGCAACCGCAAAGTGGGTGAGGCTTTTATCCTTTTGCTGCCTCCGGATAAAGAATCTCTACCTCAACTCTGGAACCATCATATTCTCTCCAAACAGGCCCTCCAGTCATGCTACAATATGCTCCAGGCTGGCCCTGTTCTCTTCTGGTAGTGCCATCACCGCTTGGCGGGCGTCTTCCTCCAGGCAGTTGATAGCCAGCTCTGTGATCCTTTCTCCCACTCAGCCAGGGGAATATTGGACCCATTAACTTAGGCACCAGGGCCAAGGCTGATCTGAATAGCACCATGATGGTTCCTGCTCCTCTTTCATCTGCAATGGGGAAAATAGACTGCACCTGCCAACACACAGAATAGTCAAACAGAGAGCAACTGTGACTTGCAATTTACTAAACAGGTGCAAAGTTAGAATCAATAATGCAAAGCAGGTTCAGGATGGCAAAGCGCATGCTTACACTATTGCTGCGTACACACAACCCGCCATTCTGACAATGAAATCCTGGGATTTTTTTTCTGACGGATGTTGGCTCAAGCTTGTCTTGCATACACACGGTCACACAAATGTTGTCAGAAATTCCGATTGTCAAGAACGCACTGATGTACAACACGTACAACGGCACTATAAAGAGGACGTTCAATAGCCAGTGCGCCACCCTTTGGGCTCCTTCTGCTAATCTCGTGTTTATCTCGTGTTAGTAGAAGTTTGGTGAGATACGATTCACGATTTTTAGCCTCGTGCTTTTCAGTTCATTACTGTTCTTCAGTTTGTGCTTGTGGGTTCGTGTCTGGTTTTCAGTGCGTGTAGTCATGTAGTCACATATTTGATTGTCAGTGCGTTCTTGCCTGCTCGTTTCTGATTTTCAGCTCGCTCTTCTCAGGCCTTTCTGATTTTCAGTGCATTCTGTTAGTTCGTTCTGACCAGCCGACCGTTGCAGGTGAAGCCATGTTGCGGGTATGTACTCATCGTACAGTTCCTGCTGTGCAGGGGCTTGGTGTTGGGGTTCTTACTTTTACCCAAGTCCAATCCAGGGTGAGGAGGAGTTCATGGATGAAGAATTGTTTGCTCCAGCGTGACCAATTCTCTCATATGCCTTTGTTGCGGGAGATCCGTGAGAATAATCCTGATGATTTGAGGAATTATCTCTGGATGACGGACCCCGTTTTTCACTGTCTGTTGTCTTTGCTGTCCCCTTATATTACAAAGCAGGACACCTGCATGCGGCAAGCCATCACTCCCGAGCAGAGGCTCATCGCCACCTTGCGGTACTTAGCGATGGGGAGAAGACTGCAGGACATCAAGTTCTCGACAGGCATCTCCCCCCAGGCTCTGGGAATCATTATTCCGGAGACCTATTCTGCCATCATTCAGGTCCTGCAGAAGGACTATATTAGGGTAAGTTTTATCCTTTAACATCACATTATATGTATTTAAATAAATGTATTTTTAAAATAAATTTGTATTTCTTGATTTGTATTCCTTTGATTTACTGCTTGTGTATCTTTTAGCTGTCTCCTAGGTTCTCCAATATGTTTTTTTTTTTGGCCATTTTATTCAATAGTTCCAACGTAATTTCTTTGATACATGAGGTGACAATCTCTTCTTCAGCTAACTATTATTTATGTTGTGGGTTTGCTACACACACACCTTCTTTTTGTTGTTAATGTATGTAATGCATTAATGATAATAATATTCATCATTTTCAGCACCCTGAATTAATGTTTTGGAGTGACGATAATGGCCTGATTGATGCAAATTATAAAGCACTGTGGGTGTTATTTACTAAAGGAAAATCCACTTTGCACTACAAGTGCACTGCAAAAGTGCACTCGAAAGTGCGCACTTGTAGTGCAAAGTGGATTTGCCTTTAGGAAATAACACCCACAGTGCTTTATAATTTGCATCAATCAGGCCATTATCGTCACTCCAAAACATTAATTCAGGGTGCTGAAAATGATGAATATTATTATCTATTGTCATTGTAAACACCAACTTAAGCAAAAAGCTGCTATTGAGCATTGAAAGCAGAAGCCACACATCGTTGAGTAGAAAATTTTTTACTCTGTGCACATTCACATGTGCGTTTAGAAAAGGGTTTTTGAACACACCAACATATTTTTTGGAATATATATTTTTTTTTTGGGACAGTAGAAATATCCTTTTTTGTGGTAAACAGGCATATTTTTCAAAACATAAAACAATACACAGCTCAGGAACTTACAAAGTTCAACTTTTTGAAGGCAATATCAGACATTAGTATGTCCAAACTGTGTTGATATTGCCTTCATCAGATGGGGTGATGTCACCCCTGTGAAAGCCAAATTTTGAAGATGCACACAAATTGGGAGTCAAAATGGGGATTTCACTCCTGATCCCATGCCTAAGGTCAACATGTGCTTGCTCCCATCATGGGGGATCAATGGACGTGTTTCGGGGGTACAACCCCTTCCTCTCAGCTACTTGAGTTGCGAGGAAGGGGTTGCACCCACAAAACGTGTACCTTGATATCCCGTGATGGCAGATAGCACACTGTGTGTGTCAGGGACGTGCCGGTGCCCGTCGGGCGAACATGCGTGCGCGCGTGCGCATAAAGGGCTTTTCCAGGGCAGTCCAGCTGAATTCCCCACCGGGGGGTGTCGGTGCGCGCCCGCGGGACCGCATGCGCGCCCGTGCGCGCTAGCGCTGTTTGGCGCCAAGGACTCTTTAAAAGGTTGTCAGATGCTTCCATCAGGTGCTGTTCGTCTGCAGCTCTGCACCTGAGTTCCTGTATCCTGCCTGTTGTTGTTATTTGCTATTGACGCGGCTACGTCTGACTATTCTTCTATCTCCTTTCCATTATTCCCGATCATTTTGGGCATGCCCTGGCTCCAGGCCCATAACCCCCACGTTAATTGGACTGCCGGTGAAGTCAAGTTTTTGTCACCCTATTGCCAAAGACATTGTTTACCTGAACCCTCCAAATCTGCTACCACCTTACTTTGCATGGACGTTGACCAAGATCTGCTTCAAACCATACCAGAGGTCTACCGGGAGTTTGCGGATGTATTCAGTAAGAAGGGAGCGGACTCCCTGCCACCCCATCGTCCTTATGATTGCCCAATTGAGCTGCTCCCTGGGGCCGAGATTCCTTTCGGGCGCATCTTCCCGCTATCTGAAAAAAAGCAAGAAGCACTCAAGCTATACATTGATGAGAATCTCGAAAAGGGCTTTATTCGACCTTCTACCTCCCCAGCTGGTGCCAGAATATTTTTCGTCTCCAAGAAAGATCAGACTCTTCGTCCATGTGTGGACTATCGGGAGTTAAACAAAGTCACGGTTAAAAACCGCTACCCGTTGCCCCTGATACCTGAATTGTTTCAGAAGTTGAGGTCTGCCAACATCTTCACCAAGCTGGATTTAAGAGGAGCCTACAACCTGGTCCGCATCCGGGCCGGGGATGAATGGAAGACGGCTTTCTGGACCCGGTTTGGGCACTACGAGTATTTAGTCATGCCCTTTGGCCTATGCAATGCCCCTGCCACATTCCAGCATCTGGTCAATGATGTATTCAGAGACTTCTTGGACATCTTTGTAATCGTCTACTTGGATGACATTTACATTTTTTCCAGTTCACTTAATCAACATCGGGAACATGTTCGCAGAGTCTTGGGCCGTCTTCGTTTGCACGGACTGTATGCTAAAGCGGAGAAGTGCGAATTCAAACAAGAGGACATTCAGTTTTTGGGGTTAGTGATCTCCCCAATTGGCATCAAAATGGACCCTCAGAAGGTGTCCCCCGTGCTAGACTGGCCAGCCCCTCTGGACAAGAAGGGCGTGCAGCGCTTCATTGGATTCGCAAATTTCTATAGGAAATTCATTAAGGGATTTTCTGCCATCATTTCACCCATCACGCAGTTAACCAAGCAGAACTGTCATTTTCACTGGAGTCCGGAGGCTCAGGAGGCCTTTGAAGAATTGAAAAGGCGCTTCACTTCAGCTCCGATCCTCAGTCATCCTGACCCATCTTTACCCTTCATTCTGGAGGTTGATGCTTCCGAAGTGGCCGTGGGTGCAATCATCTCTCAACGGCAGGGCAACAAGGACCTGATGCATCCCATGGGATTCTTCTCTAGGAAACTCTCGCCGGCTGAGCGGAATTATGACGTGGGTGATCGGGAACTACTCGCTATCAAGACAGCATTGGAGGAGTGGAGGTATCTGTTAGAGGGCGCAGTTCACCCGGTTCTAATATATACCGATCACAAAAATCTAGAATACTTAAGATCTGCTAAGAGACTGAAACCCCGACAAGCTCGATGGGCCTTATTCTTTACACGTTTCTGTTTCCACATCACTTACTGGCCAGGAACTAAAAACATAAAACCAGACGCGCTATCGCGCATGTTCGATAGCCCTAAAGACCTTTCCGTACCTGACACCATTCTGCCGGCAAATAATTTCTTACTCCTTCAGACAGATCTTCTGTCTTTGATCAGAGAAGCATCGCAAGAACCTTCAAGTATCTAGGGAATTACTTTAACATCTCGAGATGGATTATTGTGGGGAGGAAGTCAAATATTTGTACCGGAGAACGTCCGAGTCAAGGTGCTGGCTTTGCTTCACGACCATCCACTTGCAGGACATTTTGGGGTTCGTAAGACCCTTGAACTCGTGCAACGCACGTTCTGGTGGCCTAATCTGAAAGAATTCTGCAGGAAGTACGTCAGCTCTTGTTCTGTTTGCATCCAGAACAAAACCTCCAGGAACCGAGCCTGGGGACTGTTGAGACCATTGCCCATACCAGATAGGCCCTGGAGGATGATAGCAATGGACTTTATAGTTGAGCTACCATGCTCTGAAGGATGTTTGGCGATCTTTGTGGTCGTCGATCACCTGTCTAAGATTGCCCATTTTGTGCCCTTAAAGGGGACGCCTTCTGCTGTAGAGACGGCCCATGTCTTCATCAAGGAGTTCGTCAGGCTGCACGGAGTCCCTGCAAATATAGTATCTGATAGGGTGTGCAGTTTACTTCACACTTCTGGAAGGCCCTGTGTGAGATCTTGAAGATTGAACTAGCCCTGTCCTCAGCATACCATCCCCAAACTAATGGGCAAACAGAAAGGACAAATCAGTGCCGGTGCCCATCGGGCGAACATGCATGCGCGCGTGCGCACGAGGGGCTTTTCCAGGGCAGTTCAGCTGAATTCCCCACCGGGGGGCGCCGGCGCGCTCCCGCGCGTCCATGCGCGCCCGTGTGCACTAGCGCTGTTTGGCGCCAAGGACTCTTTAAAAGGTTGTCAGATGCTTCCATCAGGTGCTGTTCGTCTGCAGCTCTGCACCTGAGTTCCTGTATCCTGCCTGTTGTTGTCATTTGCTATTGACCCGGCTACGTCTGACTATTCTTCTATCTCCAAGCCGACCAGGCTTGCCTGACTCTGCTTATATCTTGTGACCTGTTGCCGAACCTCTGCCTGCCTGCCTGACCATTCTGTGATCATCCCTCCTTCCATATACCTGCCTGATCTCCTGCCAAATGGACTGTCTGACTCTGCTTTGCCTGTGTCCTGTGACGCTGCTTCCAGCCTGCTCTTCCAGCTCCAGGGTCTGCTGCGGCCATATCATCTACCTGCCTGCTTACTGATCAGCTTCTACCTGCCTGCATCCGCAGCTCAGCCATCCCAGAGGGACGTCTTCCCAGCTCCTGTGTCGGCCACCACAAGAACCCGCTCCAGGCACTCCTATCCACTGTGCTCAAGAGACCACTGTTCCCACTCCAGTGGCTCCTGAACCAGCGCTTAAGAGAGGTCTTCTTCTACCAGTCGGGCTCAACTACCAGGTACCTAACAGTGTGCATCTTCAAAATTTGGCTTTCAACATTTTTTAGAAAATTTCTAATAAAAATAAAACGATGTTTTGAGTCTTTTTTCAACATCATTGATGTCTTCCTTGATCTTCTGTAAATCCCAATTGCACACCATGATCTCCCTGATGAGGACGTGTGCACTTGCACTTGTAAAATGAGATTCTTCTTCCACAACATCCACATCACCTAAAAGAAAACAACACACCATGTATTATAAATATGCAGGCATACATTTATTACCTGA
This sequence comes from Aquarana catesbeiana, assembly GCF_042186555.1. Lineage (NCBI taxonomy): Eukaryota > Metazoa > Chordata > Amphibia > Anura > Ranidae > Aquarana > Aquarana catesbeiana. The sequence continues at coordinate 659,777,678 of NC_133325.1, read as the reverse complement.
AGCTGTGATCTCAGACACTCACCTGTTGTGGTCACTATTTCGGCCACTTTATAAACCTCTCCTTCCTCAACATCCTGAGGTTGTGGTGTGGTGACTTCCCCTTCTTTAGGAGGTTCTGACATCCCGATTCTTTTCTCCCCTATGTGAATAAAATAAAGGTATACTTAGCACACAGATATTTGAGGCAAGAAATTGGAATATGAAACATTGCTTGAAGTGTCGTACAATTGTCTGTTTTGGCAGAGTTCCAAGCTGAAGACATGATTTTTTTCCCTTTCTTCAAGCTGGAATACTTACCTTTTTGGGTGAAGTTTCACACATGGAGACACCCCTAGTATCCACTGGAGCACCTGTGTGGGACACCCTAAAAAGTTCTGGTGTCCCACACTAGTCCTCCTGCGTCCAGATGTGTAAACAGCTGCTGAGTGTCCTCTCCTTATACTGAATCAAGTTTGCATTTCATTCTAGTTATGAACCCATCTAGGCAACAATGTCCTAAACTTATTTTAATACAAATAGGCCTGAACAAATGTAGTTAACCTGCATCTGCCAAAAACATTGTATTAGTGGGCGAATGAACTATGTTTATTTCGAACGATTACTGTGCCCACGAACCTGAAACCATTTTAAACTGTACAACAGTAAAGCACATGGAGCAGCATGAACATAATAAGAAAAATAGTAACACATGACAAAATACTTACTTTTTTGCAGCACTCTCTTGATTCTTCTGTACTGATCCTGCTCCCTCAATTTGAGGTCTGATCATCGTTTCCTCAGTTGATCCTTGGATCGCCGTACCCCAAAATTCTTCTGCAAACTTTTTACAACTTTAGTCATTTTCTTGTCCTTTCTGACATTTGGGTTTGGGTAAGGTCCATGCTTCGCATCATAGTCGACCCTCTTCAAGATGTCCACCATCTCCACCATCTCTACAAAGGACATATTAGAGGCCTTAAATCTCCTCCGGGATTGGGACGTTCATGGCTCCAGGCTTTCGTCATTGCTGCTGTCTTCATGCACCTGTTGTCTCTCCACGCCATGTGCTCTCCCACTGTGCCGAAAGACAAGGGGCGAGGAATATACTATAAAGAAGGTCAGGGGCAGAGTTTCACGCATGTGCAGTGTATATAAAGCATAACACATGTGCATCGTAGGTACGATCTGTGAGCAGAGGACGGAGTAGCAGAAGCACTGATTGTTCTAACGAAGGTACAATTTTAACTTGGGGCATCAGTGGCCTATACTGTTTAGAGATTGAGGCCTATATTGGGACAAGATTATGCGAGTTTAGCCTGACATTAGGGTTTGTCTTGTGTTGTGTCTTGCAGATAAAATGGATCGATTCAACAATCATGATTTCCTCCCCCAATTCATTGATTTGTACAGAAAGCTGCCCTGTCTGTGGCAGACAAAACACCTCTTTTATACAAATCGACTAAAGAGGAAGGCAGCACTGGATAAATTGATGAAATTTGTGAAGCCGCAGATCCCCACGGCAGACATCAACTATTTGAAGTGCAAAATTGGTGGCCTGAAGAGCACATATAATAGGGAGTGCAAGATGGTCCAGGATTCCCAGAGATCAGGAGCAGTCTCTCGGACTCCTGGACCGGATTGTGCTCCCTATTAAATTGACTCCTCAGGCTCCCAATTTTGCCTGTAAAATAGTTGATGTGTGCCCTGGGGTACAAAGGCTTCGCAAATTCCGGTTTGGTTCTATGGAGACTCTCTGACTAGTGGCGCAAAAGGAGTGGCGATTGGGTTTGCCAAGGAAGTAAGGTTTAAGCTAGAGGAGAGAATAACCGACCCAGAGGGGCGATTTCTGTTTCTAAGAGGTAAACTAAACGGATTAGACTGCTCACTAGCAAACATATATGGTCCGAATAAGAACTCAAATAGATATCTATTGGGAATCCTAGCAAAGTTTGAGGAATTCAAGAAGGGGGGGCCATAATAGCAGGAGATTTCAATCTTTGTCTGGATCCAGGGAAAGATAGTACGTCCCATGCACGGGGGACGGGAAGGGTATGGATGAATAAACTGAAAAAGAAGCTGCATCAATATCAACTTGTAGATGTATGGAGGATGCAACATAATAATGTAAGAGACTACACATTCTATTCCCCTGTGCATGCGATGTACTCTAGATTGGACTTTTTTCTAGTGGAGCATTGGTTGGGGATACAAATATTGGAACAATAACCTTCTCAGACCATGCGCCTGTGAGTCTGCAACTGAAAATAGGGGAGCGTAAAAATCTGGGCAATAGCTGGAGACTAAATGAGGATCACCTCCATGATAGAGAAATCGATAAGCGAATCAAAGAAGAGCTAGAACTGTACTTTAAAAATAATGTGCCAGGTGAGACTTCAGAAGCCACAGTCTGGGAGGCTCATAAAGCGTATATCAGAGGTATCTTAATGATGGTGGGATCTGAGGAAAAAAGAAGAAAGGAGAAAGACAAACTAGCTTGGTAAGGTTATATAAGAAAAGAGAGGCTATGCGGGACCTAATCGAACAAGAAACCTGTAAGTTATATAATCTTGTGAAAAAAGAAAGATACATAGGCGGCAACAAACGGGTACATTTCTGGCAAAGGTCTTGAGAAAAAAGAAAAATACTAATTATATCGAGAAAATAAAAACAAGGACAGGGGATATCAGATATAAAAATAAAGACATCGCGACAACTTTTCAAGAATACTTTGGGGGACTATACGCAATTAACAAAAATAATACCCAGGAGGGGAGGGAACAAAAACAAGAGAAAATTAAAAATTATTTAAAAGATATTGGACTGGCTAAAATTGCGGAAACCAAACAAAGTGTTTTAGAGGCCCCTATATAAGAGGAGGAGTTAAGAAAAGCACTTAAGGAAACGCCAGTAGGCAAAAGCCCTGGTCCCGATGGGTTGACTGTCCTATATTATAAAAAATACCAGGATTACTTAATCCCCAAAATGTGCTCTTATATGAATGGGATTGGGATAAATGGGAAATGAGGAGGGAAGTGCTGGAAGCCAACATAGTCATTATCCTGAAAGAAGATAAGGACAATACACTTTGCTCCAGCTACAGGCACATATCTCTCCTAAATGTAGATACAAAATTATTTGCCAAAGTGCTAGCTGAAAGATTGAAACAAATAATAAATAAGATCGTACACCCAGATCAGGTTGGGTTCATACCGGGAAGCGAGGTAATGGTATCAAAACACTATTGGCAGTGCAGAAAAGCAAAGATAGTGGAGCCCCAGGGCTACTTCTGTCAATCGACGCTGAAAAGGCATTTGACAGAGTAGACTGGGGCTTCATGATGTGCACATTGGAGGAGATTGGACTTGGGGACAGAATCCTCAGATGGATAAAGGCACTATATTCCCGACCCACAGCGAGAGTGAAGGTAAACGGCTTACTCTCTGAGCCATTTGAAATGTTTAATGGCACAAGACAGGGGTGTCCACTTTCCCCATTTTTATTTGAGCTGGCCCTCGAACCCCTTCTTTCTAGGATAAGGCAAAACCCTGACATTAGTGGGTTAAAGATTGGCAAAGACGTGTATAAATTGGCTGCTTTCGCGGATGACATTTTGTTCTATGTCACTCGTCCGAGGATTACCCTCCCAAACTTAATATCTACCTTAACAGAATACAGGAAGTTCTCCAATTTTAAGGTTAATCCGGCCAAATCGGAAACGTTAGACATTAACAAAAGCAAACTTAGAGATTATTCATATCAAAAACATTTTCCATTTATTTGGGGGAAAAAAGAACTCAATTATTTAGGAGTTAAAATAACTACATCAAAAGAGACTTTGTTCCAGGTGAATTTTATGCCCCTCCTTGGCATGAGATAATGAGATAAAGAAAGAGCTGAATAGAATCTCACGAGGTCAGTTATCCTGGGGAGGTAGAATTAATTTATATAAGATGGTAATATTACCTAAAATTACATATAAAATGCAGATGCTTCCAATATCACTCCCACAAGCTTACCTCAAAAGTTTACACACTATGTTTTTAAGATTTTTTTGGAGAGGAAAAAAACCTTGTTTAAATTTTACACAGTTAACTAAAGATAAGGGGAAGGGGGGGTGGGGAGCCCCAAATATTAGAAAGTATTATGAGGCAATTGCTTTAGCACGAGTAATAGATTGAGTTAAAAAGAATAAAGAAAAACAATGGATTCAAATGGAAAATAAAATTAGTGAAACCACGTTGAACAGGATAGTATGGATTCCACCACACTTAAGAAAATGTAGTGCCGAAACACAGGACATTACAAGACATGCACTTAAAGTTTGGAACAACCTGCACAAAAGGGAGCACTGGGAGTTTAATTCACCCTTAATACCACTTAAGGACACAGAATATTTTGTACCGGGGATGGAGGACTTGTTTGGGCAGTGGATCTTGGAGGAAGACGCCCAATTAAAGGACGTCATGAGACAGGATAAAATCTGCACATACCAAGAACTTAAAGATAAGGACAAGCTGTTAGTTATAGACCCATGGCGATAAAATCAATTGAGTCATTTTAACAATTCACTCCCGCAGCCAATTAGATCGGCCGAAATATTACTCCCATTGGAGAAAATATGTATGGAAAAAAAAGGAAGGGGGGGTTCTCTAATATCTACAGAGTATTAATAGAACTGTGGAACATGGAGGTCCCACTATATATCAGGAAGTGGGAGAAGGAACTGGATAGCAAGCTCAAAGACCTGGAAGTGTGGCAGATATTGAGAAGGGTCAATGCCACTTCGGTCAACTTCAAGTTATTGGAGTTGAACTACAAGTGTCTGGCGAGAATGTACATGACTCCCGATAGACTACATAAATTCCAGAAGGAAACTTTGCAATTATGTTGGCGGGGATGCAAAGAAATAGGGACAATGGTGCATATCTGGTGGCAGTGCCCGGAAATCAAAAAATTCTGGGGGGAGGTAAGGGGAACAATCAAAGAGATCACCAATATCGCTATCCTGGACGACCCATGGGAGTGCCTATTTCAAAAGAGCAAAATGCCCACGAAGACATACCTGAAAACGTTAATACCACAGCTCACTAATGCGGCTAAAAGCCTTATACCTAGATTTTGGCAAGTGAAAGGAAGACCCTCGATGCGGGACTGGTTCAATAAAATTAATGAAATTCAAAGCCTAGAGTATCTCAGGTTTAGCAAAGGGACGGGAATGGAAGTTTTTGAGATGAAATGGAGGGTATGGGTGGAGTACAAAGGTTCATTGAGAGCTGCTGAGGTATGGGGTATTTAGCTTCGAGGCCCCGATGTTGCTAGACAGTGACAATCATATATGGTGAGACGAGTGGATACTGGTTAAGACAGGAGTAGAGCGGAGTAGGAGTGGGAGACGGGGGTGAAGTAAGAGAGGTGGGGCCGGGGGGTGAGGGGGGGAAGTGGGTGGGAGGGTTGGGAGTGCTTTAGGATGGTTTGAAAGAGGGAAGCATATCGAAACAGGGTTTTTCTAAGATATACTTGATTTGTAAAAAGCTGATAAAAATGCCACAATGATGTGATGGGAAGGGACGAGATTGAACCTTAAAGTTGAAACAAGACTCCCGGAAAAATACTTTGCTGAGGTGGCAAAAAATAAAATAAAAATACAAGATAATAATGGTGTTGTGGTAACTTGACACACAAAACATAAAAAATATTATGGAGATCACTAGAAAAAAAATAAAAAACAGGAGATCTTCATTTAAAAAAAAAAAGTTGATTACTATAAACAAAAATTAAAAACATTATTCTGGAGATCTGGCAAAAAAAAATGTATTCATGAGATCACAAGAAATAATAAAGAAATCAGTCTGTCAGAACTCTGTGTGAATATCAGCTGCAAAACAACTTCATTATTCTAGCATTATAAAGAAGAAGAGAATGCGCTGCATTGAAAGATTTCAAAATTTGCAGCGTGACGAATGTGCTATCTCCATTACGCTTGTTTTACCAGACCAATCGCTTCCATCTGGTACTTGATTCAGAGCATGCGTGGAATTTTGTGCATTGGAATTGTGTACACACGCTCGGAATTTCCGACAACGGATTTTGTTGTTGGAAAATTTGAGATCCAGCTCTCAAACTTTTGTTGTCGGAAATTCCGACAAAAAAATGTCCGATGGAGCCTACACATGGTCAGAATTTCCGACAACAGGCTCCCATCGAACATTTGTTGTTGGAAAATCCGATCGTGTGTATGTGGCATATTACAAATAGATGAAGAAAGCTGCACAACTATGGACACTTCACATCAATGTATCTGTGGCTCAGTCCGGTTAACATGTAGCTGCACTGAATAGTAAAGTAAAACATTTTGGCTTTAAAAGACCACTTATATTGTAAATCATTGCATAAATCAACAGATTATGAATACTTCAAATTATAATACTATATTATATATTAAATATGTTGTAAAAATCTGGATTGATTGTACTCTGGGACACTTTTAGCATGGAATCTCTTCATTTAGTAAAAATTACTATCCCAGTTATACCTTAAAATTATTGTAATAATATTTCTACTTGGTCCATATAAGACTGATTATTTATTATGACTGTTAATAAGAAGAAGCAAAAATGTCAGAGAACCAGAAGCTGTTTGAACTGCGAGAAATGTCTGCCCCAGCTAATGTGTAAATATTTCAGGGATGTTTCAGAGCCTTGCAGCAGCAAGGTAGCATGGCAGACCTAAAGTAAGTTTTTGAATTTCCACTTTACCAGTATTTTTACTAAATAAGAGTTAAATGTAAAAATGTACAGAAGACTGACTGTAGCATTGTGTCCTTATGCAAATACCGAATATCATCTTTCGAGTTTAATATCTTTCTAAGTAGCATTTCAATGAACATGAAACCAGCGGATAGAACTGCATAACAAAGCTCTGGAGACCCGCAGTGGTATCACTTCCATTTCCAGAACACAAGACCATTTTATTATTGCACATTAGTGTATGGTTTCCTTTTATGATAAAGAAATAAAAGACCAGTATCATAAGAGATGCTTTGTTTGTGCTGGGTATAATTTTTACTTGCCAGCAGAAAATGGTGTACTTATTTCCAAACATAACAGCTTTAATTGTTTACTTAACTGGGATACCATCTGTATAGGACTGTGCAGAGAACAGCCTAATTATTAGAATATTTTAAAACCTGTACAATACTCTGCGGAAGTAAATAGACCAAGGTGGGCAGTGGTATACATTATTAACTACTTCCCAACCCTTTCAATGGTTATACCGGGATGATGACTGCAGCTGCAGGCATCAACCTGGCATTGTTTTTTTAGAGACGGCGGTCAGCAAATAATTAGCAACTTGATTGCTATTACAAGCAGCGGGAGGGGATGTCCAGCAGAAAGCCAAGCAAAGTGGTGATCGGCTTTGATTGGCTGTTGATTATTATTATTATACAGTATTTATATAGCGCCAACAGAGCTTAACAAAATGAAGGCAGACATTATAGTTACATTACAATTTAGTACAAGAGGACTCAAAGGGCCCTGCTCGTTAGAGCTTACACTCTAAGAGGGAGGGTCAATTGATATAGCTGTGGGGGATGAGCTAATGTAGAAAGTAAAACAGTGTATATTAGTTAGAAGCAGGATAGGCTTCTTTAAAGAGAAGGGTTTTAAGGGATTGTCTAAAGATGAATAGATCAGGGGACAGTCGGACAGATTGAGGTAGGGAGTTCCAAAGGATGGGAGAAGCTCTGGAGAAATTCTGGAGGTGAAAAGGGAGCTAGAGAGCAGGAGGTCTTGGGAGGACTGGTTGGTATTTTGAGACTAGGTTAGTGATTTAGCTGGGGGCAGAGTTGTGGATGGCTTTGTAAATTATTGTTAGTACTTTGAATTTTATTTGTTGGATGAGTGGAAGCCAGTGGAGGGATTAGCAGAGAGGGGTGGAGGACACTGAACGGTTTGTAAGGTGGATGAGTCTTGCAGCAGCATTCATTATGGACTGAAGGGGGGATAATGTATGTAAAGGTAATCCAATGAGAAGGGAGTTGCAGTAGTTGAGGCGAGAGATAACCAGGGAGAGACTTAGAAGCTTGGTGGTGTCATTGGATTAAAGGGGCATATTCTAGCCACTTCAGCCCCGGAAGGATTTACCCCCTTCCTGACCAGAGCACTTTTTACAATTTGGCACTGCGTCGCTTTAACTGCTAATTGCGCGGTCATGCAATGCTGTACCCAAACGAAATTTGCGTCCTTTTCTTCCCACAAATAGAGATTTCTTTTGATGGTATTTGATCACCTCTGCCGCTTTTATTTTTTGCGCTATAAACGGAAAAAGACCGAAAATTTTGAAAAAAAATGATATTTTCTACTTTTTGTTATAAAAAAAATCCATTAAAATCAATTTTAGTCATACATTTAGGCCAAAATGTATTCGGCCACATGTCTTTGGTAAAAAAAATGTCAATAAGTGTATATTTATTGGTTTGCGCAAAAGTTATAGCGCCTACAAACTAGGGTACATTTTCTGGAATTTACACAGCTTTTAGTTTATGACTGTCTATGTCATTTCATGAGGTGCTAAAATGGCAGGGCAGTACAAAACCCCCCCCCCCCAAATGACCCCATTTTGGAAAGTAGACACCCCAAGGAAATTGCTGAGAGGCATGTTGAACCCATTGAATATTTATTTTTTTTGTCCCAAGTGATTGAATAATGACAAAAAAAAAAAAAAAATTACAAAAAGTTGTCACTAAATGATATATTGCTCACACAGGCCATGGGCATATGTGGAATTGCACCCCAAAATACATTCAGCTGCTTCTCCTGAATACGGGGATACCAAATGTGTGGGACTTTTTGGGAGCCTAGCCGCGTACGGGGCCCCGAAAACCAAGCACCGCCTTCAGGATTTCAAAGGGCATACATTTTTGATTTTACTCCTCACTACCTATCACAGTTTTGAAGGCCATAAAATGCCAAGATGGCACAAACCCCCCCAAATGACCCCATTTTGGAAAGTAGACACCCCAAGCTATTTGCTGAGAGGCATGTTGAGTCCATGGAATATTTTATATTTGGACACAAGTTGCGGGAATGTGACAATTTTTTTTTTTTTTGCACAAAGTTGTCACTAAATGATATATTGCTCAAACATGCCATGGGCATATGTGGAATTACACCCCAAAATACATTCTGCTGCTTCTCCTGAGTACGGGGATACCACATGAGTGGCACTTTTTGGGAGCCTAGCTTCATACGGGGCCCCGAAATCCAATCACCGCCTTCAAGATTTCTAAGAGCGTTAATTTTTGATTTCACTCCTTACTACCCATCACAGTTTTGAAGGCCATAAAATGCCAAGATAGCACAAAACCGCCCCAAAATGACCCCATTTTGGAAAGTAGACACCCCAAGCTATTTGCTGAGAGGCATGGTGAGTATTTTGCAGCTCTCATTTGTTTTTGAAAATGAAGAAAGACAAGAAAAACGTATTTTTTTTTTCTTTTTTCAATTTTCAAAAGTTTGTGACAAAAAGTGAGGTCTGCAAAATACTCACTATACCTCTCAGCAAATAGCTTTGGGTGTCTATTTTCCAAAATGGGGTCATTTGGGGGGGGTTTGTGCCATCTGGGCATTACATGGCCTCCGAAACTGTGATAGGCAGTGAAGAGTGAAATCAAAAATTTACGCCCTTAGAAAGCCTGAAGGCGGTGCTTGGTTTTCGGGGTCCCGTACGCGGCTAGGCTCCCAAAAAGTCTTACACATGTGGTAACCCCGTACTCAGGAGAGGCAACAGAATGTATTTTGGGGTGTAATTTCACATATTCCCATGGCATGTTTGAGCAATATATCATTTAGTGACAACTTTGTGCAAAAAACTTGTGTCACAATATAAAATATTCCATGGACTCGACATGCCTCTCAGCAAATAGCTTGGGGTGTCTACTTTCCAAAATGGGGTCATTTGGGGGGGTTTTGAACTGTCCTGGCATTTTATGCACAACATTTAGAAGCTTATGTCACACATCACCCACTCTTCTAACCACTTGAAGACAAAGCCCTTTCTGACACTTTTTGTTTACATGAAAAAATTATTTTTTTTTGCAAGAAAATTACTTTGAACCCCCAAACATTATATATTTTTTTAAAGCAAATGCCCTACAGATTAAAATGGTGGGTGTTTCATTTTTTTTTTTCACACAGTATTTGCGCAGCGATTTTTCAAACGCATTTTTTGGGGAAAAAACACACTTTTTAAAATTTTAATGCACTAAAACACACTATATTGCCCAAATGTTTGATGAAATAAAAAAGATGATCTTAGGCCGAGTACATGGATACCAAACATGACATGTTTTCAAATTGCGCACAAACAGTGCAGTGGCGACAAACTAAATACATTTTTAAAACCCTTTAAAAGCCTTTACAGGTTACCACTTTAGATTTACAGAGGAGGTCTACTGCTAAAATTACTGCCCTCGATCTGACCTTCGCGGTGATACCTCACATGCATGGTGCAATTGCTGTTTACATTTGACGCCAGACCGACGCTTGCGTTCGCCTTTGCGCGAGAGCAGGGGGGGACAGGGGTGCTTTTTTTTTTTTTGCTTTTTTTTTAATTAATTTTTTGATTTTTTATCTTATTTTTAAACTGTTCCTTTCATTTTTATTTTTTTTAAATCATTTTTATTGTTATCTCAGGGAATGTAAATATCCCCTATGATAGCAATAGGTAGTGACAGGTACTCTTTTTTGAAAAAATTGGGGTCTATTAGACCCTAGATCTCTCCTCTGCCCTCAAAGCCTCTGACCACACCAAGATCGGTGTGATAAAATGCTTTTCCAATTTCCCAATGGTGCTGTTTACATCCGGCGAAATCTAAGTCATGAAATGCTCGTAGCTTCCGGATTCTTAGGCCATAGAGATGTTTGGAGCCATTCTGGTCTCTGATCAGCTCTATGGTCAGCTGGCCGAATCACCGGCTGCATTCTCAGGTTCCCTGTTGGGACAGGAGAGCCAGAGAAAAACATGGAAGACGGTGGGGGGGGGGCATTTCCTCCCACTGCTTGTAAAAGCAGTCTAGAGGCTAATTAGTCGCTAGGATTGCTTTTACATGAAAGCTGACCGCTGGCTGAAAAGAATGATACCAAGATGATACCTAAACCTGCAGGCATCATTCTGGTATAACCACTCAAAGTCCAGCAACAACGCTGTTGCTGTCAAGATAAATAAATCCGCGCTGCAACTGAATGGCGTACCTGCTAAGCAAATGATGGGTAACAAAAAACAAAGTAACATTACAGTATAACAGTAATACTTACCATACCTGCAAAGCAAATACAAAAAAAAAACATAGTAAAAAATAAAACATTTAACGCAACCTGTGCCTACCTAAAATATATATATGCCGAAGCATGGGGGCATCCTCCCGCAAAAGGCAGAAGCAAATCGCTCCTCCACCCACTTCTGCACCCACGCTTCGGCATATATGCTGAAGTATGTAACTGTGGTGGTGAAATCACCTCCGACAGCGCTGGAGTCACGGCTTTATGTATCGTGGGAGCAAATGCTGTTGCTGTCAAGATAAATAAATCCGCGCTGCAACTGAATGGCGTACCTGCTAAGCAAATGATGGTTAACAAAAAACAAAGTAACATTACAGTATAACAGTAATACTTACCATACCTGCAAAGCAAATACAAAAAAAAAACATAGTAAAAAATAAAACATTTAACGCAACCTGTGCCTACCTAAAATATATATATGCCGAAGCATGGGGGCATCCTCCCGCAAAAGGCAGGAGCAAATCGCTCCTCCACCCACTTCTGCCCCCACGCTTCGGCATATAAGCTGAAGTATGTAACTGTGGTGGTGAAATCACCTCCGACAGCGCTGGAGTCACGGCTTTATGTATCGTGGGAGCAAATGCTGTTGCTGTCAAGATAAATAAATCCGCGCTGCAACTGAATGGCGTACCTGCTAAGCAAATGATGGTTAACAAAAAACAAAGTAACATTACAGTATAACAGTAATACTTACCATACCTGCAAAGCAAATACAAAAAAAAAACATAGTAAAAAATAAAACATTTAACGCAACCTGTGCCTACCTAAAATATATATATGCCGAAGCATGGGGGCATCCTCCCGCAAAAGGCAGGAGCAAATCGCTCCTCCACCCACTTATGCCCCCACGCTTCGGCATATATGCTGAAGTATGTAACTGTGGTGGTGAAATCACCTCCGACAGCGCTGGAGTCACGGCTTTATGTATCGTGGGAGCAAACACTGTTGCTGTCAAGATAAATAAATCCGCGCTGCAGCTGAATGGCGTACCTGAAAACAAAAAAATGTTTAAAACACAGTAAACTATAAAAAAATTACATACCTGAAAAGCAAACATAATAAAACATAACAATAGAACATTGCAGAATAGAATACAGTAAAAAAGAGCAGAACAATAGAGAGAAAATAGAGAGAGAGAGAACAATAAAACGACAACTATTTTTGTTTTTTTTATTTTATATTTTTTTTGTGTATTTTTTTTTTTTTTACTTTTTTTTTTTTTTATAACTGTAACTTTTAAAACTGTAACAGTTCCAGGTTTGGGTCTCTCAAAATGCGATGGCATCTTGAGAGACCCTGTGGAAGTGTGTCCTAGTCTGTGCAGTGCTGTACCCTACGCTAATACTCAACTAGTGAATAGTAGCGTTCAAAACATTCACCAATGCAAAGACCAGGATTGCCAGGACAGGAGGGACAATAATACCGGGTGTCACGCCTAAATCCGCGCTTTCTGCAGACACGACATTTTCTTTGGGGGGCTCGTTGGGTAGGTGTACTCTGGAGGACATAAGGAAAATGCCTCTCATGCAGCCGGCCTACTGCATTTGGATTGGGAAGGTGAGGTGGAGCACCGTCTGGAAACAGAAGGGCTCTGACGATCTCTTCCTGGAATTTAAGGAAGGATCCAGTCCGTCCTGAAGCTCTGTATAGCACATGAGCGTTCAGCAAAGCCAATTGAAATAAATAAACAGACACTTTTTTGTACCAGCGTCTGGCCTTACGGGCAATTAGGTACGGCGCCAACAACTGGTCGTTGAGGTCCACCCCTCCCATATTAAGGTTGTATTCGTGGACACAGAGGGGTTTCTCCACAACACCAGTCGCTGTAGTAATTTGGGTCGTCGTGTCTGCATGAAGGGAGGTGAGAACGAAAACATTCTTCTTATCCCTCCATTTCATAGCGAGCAAATTATTATACTTCAAGCAGGCTCTCTCCCCCAGCCTAAGACGGGACTCTACAAGCCGCTGGGGAAAGCCCCGGCGATTAGGTCGCACGGTGCCACATGCTCCAATCTGCTGATCAAACAAGTGACTAAAAAGTGGCACGCTCGTATAATAATTGTCCACGTACAAGTGGTATCCCTTTCCGAATAAGGGTGACACCAAGTCCCACACTATCTTGCCAGCGCTTCCTATGTAGTCAGGGCAGTTTATCGGCTCTACGTGACTATCTTTGCCCTCGTAAACCATAAATCTACATGTATAGCCTGTGGCCCTGTCACAGAGCTTATACATCTTGACCCCGTATCTGGCACGCTTGCTGGGAAGGTACTGTTTGAAGGACAAGCGGCCAGAAAACTTAATCAGGGACTCATCAACGCAGACAACTTGATGGGGAGTAAACAAGTCTGCAAAACGTTGGTTGAAGTGGTTTACGAGGGGCCGAATTTTGTAGAGCCGATCGTATGCAGGGTCTCCACGAGGACGACAGAGTTCATTGTCGTTGAAGTGCATGAACCGCAAAATCTGCTCGTATCGTGCCCTGGTCATTGAAGCAGAGAACACGGGCATATGGTGAATTGGGTCAGTGGACCAATATGACCGCAACTCACTCTTTTTGGTTATGCCCATGTTGAGGGAAAGGCCCAGAAAGATCTTAAATTCGGAGACCGTAATTGGTCTCCAATCTCTGGCAAGGGAGGACTGGGGATTAGCGGCGATGTGTTGACCAGCGTATATATTGCTTTGGTCCACAATAGATCTATAGAGATCTTCGGTGAAAAACAGTGAATAAAAATCCAGTGGCATAAAGTCAACTGTTTCCACCTGAATTCCGGGTTGGCCAGTGAAAGGGGGAAGTACGGGTGCTGCAGAAGTGGTGGGTACCCAATTCGGATTGGCGAATGCAGCAGGAAGGGCACTATGGGCACGACGGGCCTGTCTTTGTCTTCTTGGTGGCAGCGGGACACTAGTTGTGCTTGCCACCTCGCCAGCTTGAACTGCACTTATGGGACTCGCCACGTCACCACGTGATACTGCAGTGCTGGATGTACGACCAGGGTGTACTAGGCCGCTGGTGCTTGCCAGTTCACCAGAAGGAGTAGCGGCACTAGTACTTCTCTGCTCCATACGAGAGCCCTGCGGTTCTTGCACTTCAAGGACAGAAGAAGAAGTTCGGGGTCTGGTACGCCTGACCCTAGCAGGGACCACAACTCCGTCGTCAGAGCTATCTGTCATATAGCCGCTGTCCTCTACAGGTTCGTATTCTGAGCTTGAACTTGACAGATGAGTGACTTCCTCTTCACTATCTGTCATGCTCAGAAACGTGTAGGCCTCTTCACTAGTGTACCTTCGATTTGCCATTTTGGGCTCTAAATTTAGGGGTACACTAGTGAGACTCACAGGCAAAAAAGCTCCTGACTGTCAGCGACTGATTCAAAGCGCTACCAAAAAACTGTTAGCGATCGCAGGGATCAGGCCTGACTCTGCGAACGCTGCAGTTATGTGTGCTTAGTGTTTTGTGACAGTTATCGATCGATACTGCACTTGGGTGGGCTGGGCTGGGCCGAGGAGCAAAACGCAGGTGCTAGCAGGTATCTGGGCTGATCCCGCTAACACTGCGTTTTTTTGGGGGACCCTAAACTGCTGGGGAGTATAGATCTGATCGGATCAGATATCGATCCGTTCAGATACTATAGCACTAAGGGAGGTGTATGCTGCGTGCGTGGGTGTTAGCGGAACTGGCGCTAACCTGACGCTGCCTGGGGCGACGCAGACCTTATCTGATCCTAAAAACTTAACTTCTATCACCGCCGGGCAATTAGGGGGTTAAACCTTTATAAGGTAATAAACGGCGGGTGCCCTAAAACTGTAATAAACTACAATAAACTACAAAAACAAACCAACTAACCAGCGTCACCCGTAACAATTATATGGTGATCACTGGTGAAAGGGTTAACTAGGGGGCAATCAAGGGGTTAAAACCTTTAGTAGGTAGTATATGGGGGTCCCTGTCGCTATAAAACACTGACAGCAAACCTATATACTTACCTCCCTAACTAGCGTCACCTGTGTCACTAATACAGCGATCAGAAAAACGATCGCTTAGTGACACTGGCGACGGGGGGTGATCACGGGGTTAAAACTTTATTAGGGGGGTTAGGGGGGTACCCTGGACCTAAAGGGGGGTACCCTAGACCTAAAGGGGGCTAACCTAACTGCCCTAACACTTGTAACTGACACAAACTGACACCAATGCAATAAATCAGAAAAAAAAAAAACCTGCTATTGGTGTCAGAGTGACAGGGGGTACAGGGGGGTGATCAGGGGGTGACTGGGGGGTGACAGGGGGGTGACAAGTGTGCCTGCGTGTTCTACTGTTAGTGTAGTGTTGGTGCACTTACTTGGATGTCTTCTCTCCTCTGCGCCGGACGAAAAGACCGGCTCGAGGAGAGATGACATCACTTCCTCCGCTTCTGTTTACATTCACAGAAGCCGAGGAAGCTTGTCATTGGCCAGGAGCGATCGCGAGGGGGGAGCCACGAATGAGTGGCCTCCCCCTCACCTTTGATCGACCCTGACCTCGATCCGAGCGCCGCTGGCACCGGGGGGGGGTCCGATCGAACCCCCCACCCGCGGGCAGGCAAGGACGTACAGGTAAGCCCTTTTGCCTGCCCGTGCCGCTCTGTCGACGTACATCGTCGTGCGGCGGTCGGCAACTGGCTAGAGATGTTGCGGAGGCTAAGGCAGCATGATTTGGACAGGAATTGGATGTGGGTCTGAAAGGACAGTTCAGAGTCTAGGGTTACCCCTAGCACCCTGGCATATGGGGACGGACTGATAGTTTTGCCATTGATCTTGACAGAGAAGTCAGGGAAAGGTGGGGGAGGAAATATTATGAGTTTGGTTTTAGATAGCTTTAGTTTGAGGAAGTGGTGTGACATCCAGGCTAATATGTCTGTTAGTAAATCAGTGATGTGTGAGGAGACTGATGGGGTGAGCTGAGGGGTAAAGAAATAGATTGGATGTCATCGGCATATAAATGGTAGCGGAAGCCATGGGAGGCTATCAGCTGACCCTGGGAGGACATGTAGATTGAGAATAGTAGGGGTCCAGGAACAGAACCTTGGGGGACCCCAACGGTAAGAGGAGTTGGAGAGGAGGAAGTAGAGTTGTAAGTGACACTGAAGGTGTGGTGAGATAGATAAGATTCAAACCAACGGAGAGCACACCCATGGAGACCAAGGAATTTGAGTTTTTTGAGGAGGAGAGGGTGATCAACTGTATCAAAGGCAGCAGAGAGGTCCAAGAGTACGGAATAATGACCGTTGGTTTTAACTGTTAGTAAGTCGTTTGTGAGTTTTAGGAGAGCAGTTTCTGTGGAGTGCTGTAGATGAAATCAAGACTGAAGGGGATCAAGAAGGTTATTCTCAATGAGGTGGTCGCTCAGTCAGTTGAAGACTAAACGTTCAAGGAGTTTGGAGGCAAAAGGGAGTAAGGAGATGATGATGTTCATGATAGTAATCCGGAAGCAATGACGTGGCATTACTTCTGGTTTACTCAAAAACAATCAGCGCCATTTAAAAAAAATTGAAAGCATTCAAAAACACAGATGCTTTTAAGTGCAGAGGAGGAATTTGGGGACTTATAGACCCCTGGTCTCTCCGTAAAGAATACCTGTCACATGCCTATTGTTTATACTCTTTGTGACAGCAATAAAACTGATCAAAAAAAGAAAAAACATTTAAAAGCAACAGTGTAGAAATAAAATAAATATATTAATAATTAAAAAAAAATTTTTTAAGTGCCCCGTCCTTCCATGCTCGCGCTCAAAGATGAATGCGCACGTTGGTCCTGCACGCACGCAAACAGCAATCATCCCACACATGTGAGATATCACTATGAACATCAGATCATGAGCAGTAATTATAGCACCAGACTTCCTCTGTAAATCTAAGGTGGTAACCTGTAAAGGCTTTTAAATGCGTTGACTATGGATAGTAAAATTTACATCGTTTGTCGCCGTTGCACGGGCACGCGCAATTTTAAAGCATGACTTGTGTACTATCTCTTTACTTGGCATAACATCATCTTTTATATTTTACAAAAAATTGGGTTATGTATTGGGTTTGTTGCATTAAAACTCAAAGTATATTTCTTCCCAAAAAATTGCATTTGAAAAACTGCTGCTCAAATACCGTGTTGCAAAACCCACCAATGTATTCTCTAGGGCCTCCGCTTTAAAAAAATATATATAATGTTTGGGGGTTCTAAGTCATTTTCTAGCAAATAATACTGATTGTTATATGTGAAAAAAGTGCCAGAAAAGGCCCAAAATTGAGGTAGTTAAAACAAGTGTAGATATTAGTAGAAATGTTGCATGTAACATTAAAGAGCTTACAGTCTGAAGCTACCCACAGATGTGGGTAGTTGGTGATTGGACATGTGGCACAATCCTGCCTAACATGACCCTTGTTTAAACTAATGATACAATTAAACATTCATCAAACTGTGCATAGCAATAAATGGATAGGAATGTGCACATATCTCTAAAATGTATCTCTACCTAGCCAAAATGTTTTTTATATATTTGAATAGTGTAGGGAGGGGTTGGAATCACAGCCATGTTTGTATTGCTCTCTGTGTTCCCAGTTGAGGACATTTACCCTCACTATTCATGTTGTTGACCATTGTCACAGGTACAGAAAGAGATGGGAAAAATAAAATGGTACTTTTTCCACTGAGAATGGTGTCAGATTTTTTTCTGCCCAGATTTTTTTTTTTCTGGTGAAATACTGAACACCTCACCGTCTCCTTACCTACAATGAAAACTAAGCCACAAGAACATGTAGAGTTCTTGCTATGATTGTTTACTGCCATTTAACTGTGTTTGTGTCTGATACAACCACCCAGGTTCTGTAAACATAAAATAATACGTCCACAGTCTGACTTTATATTCATCTTCGATATGGAATGGGCTTGATATTCTCCTATACTTTATGCAGTTTGCATTATTTCTAATTTGTAAGAGCGATTTGGAACTTACCGCAACAAACGTTCAAAAAAGCTCACCCATTGGTGATGTCACACCAATGTTTTATTAAGCCAGATTGGCTTACTGGATAGTCCCCAACTGTGGCCATGACACCTGATGCATTTTACCCCCCATATGTCCCCCGGGCTTAATCATAGAAGTGAGCTCAATCTGGGTAAAATGCGTCAGTGCATGGCCACAGACAGGGACTATCCAGGCAGTCCAGCTTGATAAAACATCAATGGTGCGATGTCACCAATGTGTAGCCTCATTTGAATGTTTGTTGTGGTACGTTGAGTGGGGACAAACCAGCACCTGGTTCACCGCAGTCACGCAGAGGCTTTAAGCTGTGCTAATCCCTAGAACCTTTAACAATTTGGAGCTGTTACACATGGTTACCACACATTTTATTTGGCTCTTACCACCTTCGGTTTTGCACACTGCCCTCTACACTCTGACAGCTATATTGTGGCCAGACCATTAAATGGCTATTGCTATGTAATGCATTCTAAAGCCTTGTCTGTAAACCCCCTCTCCTAATAAACACGCCAAAACCATACACATCCTACACATTTTCCAACTTCTTTCTTCTTTCAGTGTCCTTTTTTTTTCCTTTCTCTACAGACTGTCCTTAGGCCTTTAATAGAGTAGAAGGGACATGCACAGTATATGTAGCTGGAAAGCAGGAATACAATAAGTGGCTGCTGAAGGAGTATATAGGGCTACTAAGAGAATGCTGGGCAGATGAATTAAGCTTTTAGACTTTTGTTACATTTACAATGCTCCCACTGCAATTCAGTATTCTAAAACCCTAATCAAGGCACAGTGAATGGGTGCTTTCTGTGCCAAACTGAGCAAGGAGTAGCCCGACGCTTTCAGAGCTACCAAGAAAAGTACAAAATTAAAGGGATTCATCTAGTATTAAGGGTTAAATATGGCATAAAATTCTAAGTTTAGGCTTTGGAGGGATACATTTTAGGGATGGGGCCTAGGTGGAGATTTACTAAAACTGGTGCATACAGAATCTGGTGCAGCTGTGCATAGTAACCAATCAGCTTCTAGGTTTTATTGTTAAAGAGTAATGCCCTGTACACACGGTTGGACTTTGTTCGGACATTCCGACAACAAAATCCTAGGATTTTTTCCGACGGATGTTGGCTCAAACTTGTCTTGCATACACACGGTCACACAAAGTTGTCGGAAAATCCAATCGTTCTAAACGCGGTGACGTAAAACATGTACGTCGTGACTATAAACGGGGCAGTGGCCAATAGCTTTCATCTCTTTATTTATTCTGAGCATGCGTGGCACTTTGTCCGTCGGATTTGTGTACACACGATCGGAATTTCCGACAACGGATTTTGTTGTCGGAAAATTTTATATCCTGCTCTCAAACTTTGTGTGTCGGAAAATCCGATGGAAAATGTGTGATGGAGCCTACACACGGTCAGAATTTCCGACAACAAGGTCCTATCACACATTTTCCATCGGAAAACCCGACCGTGTGTACGGGGCATAAGGGTCAATTCACACTGCAATGCAGAGCGGCTGGAGCGATTCCCCGCTCCAGGTGCTCTGCATTGCCATCCCCGCTAGGGGGCAGTGTGGTGCGCGATTCAGTGCATCACATGGCTCCTTTTTTTGTTTTATATGAGCTGTATTTGAAGAGTACAAAATGTACGCTTCATTCACTACAGTGTCAGGCAGCGCGATGTGTTGCAATTCGGTCAGGTGTTCTGTGATAAAATGCAGCATGTCTGCATTTTACTGCAGCACGTTGCGGCGCAGCGCTAGGCTGCGTTGCAGTGTGAATGGGGCACATAGTCAATTGTTTCCTATGTGCCCCTGTGGTGGCAGACGTTTTACCATGCGGCAAAATGTCTGACACTGCACATAGTTTGAATTGCCTCTAATTGAACAAGCTGAAGTTAGAAGCTGTTTACTATGCACATCTGCACCAGATTTTGAGTGCACCAGTTTTAGTAAATCTCCCCCTAATGCCTGGTACACGCAATGAGATTATCGGGCGAATGATCGTCCATTTTTGTTTTTTTTTATGTATGCTAGTCTCATAGCGAAAATACAGAGTTTACTAAAGTGTCAAAAATTCTTGTACGACAGAATAAAAATTCGGAAGTGATGTAATGTCTTGTAGTGTATTTGTATTGTATTTCTAACTGTAAAAAAAAATAGTACAATCTGGTATCGTATGAGAAAGATTTTCATGCTTGACCAATCGAATAATATCAGATGAACTTGAAAGCTGTGTACTAACGATCAGATTATTGTACGATTGCTTCGAAAGCGGTATTTTTCGTACAATTCTCTGATCAGGTGTACGGGGATTAAGCATTAAAGAACAAACAAAAGCAAAACTTTTTGTGTTAGTTTTGGATAGAGTGGAGAGGGATTAAAACACCTGTCAGTTTTTATTGCGGTCTGTGCCCCCATTTAGGAAATTCCGCTCAGTATTTGTCCTGTTTATTACAGTATTATAATTGAAAGTGGAAGTAAAAGAATATCCCAAATTTTGGGTTGTCCCCAGAAAAGTAGTTACACCCAGAAATGGAACTTCTGCATATTGGATTCCTCCCCCCCTCCGGTGACACATTTGGCACCTCTCAGAGGGGGGGAGTGGATAACTGTCAAATCCAGGTTTCTGCTCCCACTTCTGGGGAAAGATTGCCACAATCTGTGGGGCGAACTACACAATGTTTGGCCCCGCCTCCTCCCCCCCTGCTGCCTTCTGGGAGACACATAGGTCCCAGAAGACAGCAGGGACCATTCAGAAAGTGCAGCGTGACTCACGCATGCACAGTAGGAAACAGGCTGTGAATCCATACTTCCTGTTTCCCTTTGTAAGGATGCTGGTGTCTGCACCCGGAGCCGAGGGATGGGTCGGCTTTGGGTGCCGACATCTCAGGCTCCCTCGACAGGCAAGTGTCCTTATATTAAAATTCAGCAGCTACAGTATTTGTAGCTGCTGACTATTCATTTTTTTTTCCAGGCAGAACTCCGCTTTAAGAAATTGACACAGTTGTAACAGCCTGGGGAAGGGCGCTTGAGACAGTTTTGGCTGTAGATGAGAGCTGGGGGAGTGCAGGTTGCTGGTGCTTGCATTGTTCTAACACTCTGCATACAGCGAACATATCAATTCCCCTGCTGATTTGCACTGGCTGTCAACAAGACTGCAAACTGCAAGTGATTTCATATACTAAACCTCGGAATTCTCCAATATTAAAAACAATTTCACATTATTAGGCACCTGCAATATACTGTAAGGTTTACGAGGTTGCTACAAATCACTTTTAAACTATAAACCCTAAAAACGAACTTCTCCTATGTGTTTCCCTTCGGTCCGAAAAATACTAAAAGTGTTTTTTCTTGTTTGATAAGTGCAAAAAAAACCCAAAAAACTGTTGAACCTGCCAGAAAATCATTGAGCTTGTACCTTCCGGTCCATTCTGACTAACTACACTGAAATCTCAAGCAAATTTGTCAGTCCTACCCAGGTCACCTCTGCAATACAGAACACTTCTGCCATATGTTATTGGGATAAAAGGAGGGAGAAGTGTTGTGCAGTCCGAATCAGGAGCAAGCAGCTTAGGGTGACAACCCCTTCATAGATACAGAACATTCAGTGAGCATTGTTGCATTGTTACTTTAGGACAGGAAGTTACTGGCAAAATCACTGGATGAACATAAAAGAGGCTGAAAAAAAAAGAAAACCGATGCAGCCACCACATCTGTGGACTAGTTGTAATGTTGCAATATAAATTTTTTTTTTAATTCGTTTTAGATACACTTTATTAACAGTAAACTACAAAATGGCTTATGTATCATTTCTAA
The DNA here is from genome assembly GCF_042186555.1 of Aquarana catesbeiana. Lineage (NCBI taxonomy): Eukaryota > Metazoa > Chordata > Amphibia > Anura > Ranidae > Aquarana > Aquarana catesbeiana. Next base: position 659,755,538 of record NC_133325.1, on the reverse strand, counting down.
AGCCATATAAAGATTTTTGGAGGTTCCCTTTAACTGCTCAAATAGGGGCCAATCACTGTCTGGTTTATGCCAGTGCTGTGGCTGTGGAAGAGTATAAATATTTGGGAGAAACTAAAAGGTAATCTTCCTTCTGGGCCTACAAAATATACACGGGCCTTTGGCAGCGGCCCAATGAATCCTACAACTGACCTGTAAGCAGAGGTCAAAAGATAATGAATGAGAGTTGCCCATCTTGGCCTAAAGAGTTCTTTAACTACTTGATGATCAGGCCTTTTTCCGACAAATTTTGTCAGAAAAAATTACATAGAACCCCCAAACATTATATATATTTCTTAAAGCAAAGGCCCTAGAGAACAAAAAGGGTGAGTGATGCAATTTTTTATGTCACCCGGTATTTGTGCAGAGGTTTTTAAAATGCTATTTTTTTTACATACACGTTAATGAATTTTAATGCATAAAAACACAATCTAATACATAATTGTTTGGTAAAGCATAAAAGATTATGTTACACTGAGTAAATAGACACCAAACATGTCATACTTTAAAATTGTGCATGTCTGTGGTATGGCGACAAACTACATAAATTATATTATCCATAGGCAATGCTTTAAAAGCTTTACAGTTCATCCCTTTAGAGGTACACAAGAGGTCTGGTGTTAGAATTATTGCTCTCGATCTGACGTTCGTGATGATACCTCACATGTGTGGTGGGATCGCTGTTTACGTATGACGCGGGACTGAAACATGTGTTTGCCTTTGTTAAAAAAAAATGTATTATTTAATTACTAATTTTATTTTTTTATTTTTACACTATACCTTACATTTTTTTTATCACTTTTGTCTCCTTTTGGTATTGTTGTCTCTTGTGCCCTTAAAAGTTTCAGGTCAAACAAAATCGGTTTGATACGATACTTTCCCAATTTAAAAATGGCGCTGTTAACATCTGAAAGTGACTCATTGCTTCCGGTTTCCTATACTAGAAAGATGATCAGGGTCATTCTGGTGCTCGATCAGCTCTATGGTCAGCTGGCAGAACTGTTGGCTGAAATTCTGGGTTCCCCGGTGGAATGGGAGACTCTAGAAAGGTTGCGGGATGGCAGCTACCCCCTCCCACTGCTTGTAAAAGCAATCCAGCGGCTATTCCAGCTCCCCAAATACCAATATAGCATTCATGTACTTTTTTTGCAAAAATATCAAAGCTTTCCATAAAATTTACAGACACATACCTTCCTGTCCTCCATCCATGTTTCCAAAGTATCTATTGCTTCTGTCTTACTTCCTTACAGACTTTAGGTCATGACACAGGAAGGAGTTGACCAGCTGACCTCATTAGCACACACCCTGGATCATCTACCCACCCACTCCCAGTTGTATGTTTTTTAAATGAAATGCAATCAATCAGTAATCATCCTTCTCACTAAATACACAATATACAATCAGATTGCATAGTGTATGGCCAGCTTTATACAAATAAATAGGAGGGAGTGGACAGAAACGCTGTCAAGCCCCGTTCACATCTCTGCATAGCAGGAACTTGCATTCCCCCATGCTGTTTTTTTTTTTAGTGAGGGGGGAGGCGTTTTAGAGCATTTTCACTCATCACACATGAATGGGCTGCCCTACACAGAGCAAAGACCAAAGAAGCTTCAGATCTTTTTTTTAGAGCGGATCTTGGTGTGTTTTTTACTGTATTTTTTGGTGCAGCGCATTTCTGAAATGCAAGGAAACACACAGATGTGAATGAAATCTCGTTGTTCTTGTGTTATCGCACCAATTTCACTAAAAAAAAAAAGACGCATGTGGGAATATGAGTTCCCGCTATGCAGAGATTGACAGCTGAGTGTTTCTGTCCACTCCCTCCTATGTACTTGTATAAAGATGGCTATACACTATGCAATCTGATTGTATAATGTGTATTTAGTGAGAAGGGTGATCACTGATTGATTGCATTTCATTTAAAAAACGTGCAGCTGGGAATGGGTGGGTAGGTAGGAGGGTGGATGATGCAGGGTGTGTGCTAATGAGGTCAGCTGGTGAACTCCTTCCTGTGACATGACCTACAGTCTGTAAGGAAGTAAGACAGAAGCAATAGATATGTTTGGAAACATGGATGGAGGACAGGAAGGTACGTGTCTGTAGATTTTATGGAAAACTTTGATATTTTTGCAAAAAAAGTACATGAATGCTATATTGGTACATAGGGGAGCTGGAAATTAGAAGAAAAAAAAGGTAAACAAAGTTGAACTTATCCTTTAAAATTGGTTGATGTACCGGTACATTGCCTGGTGTTGAAGTTATTTGCTTCTGTTTTTGGGTATCTTGTACACCTAACCCTCTCTCCCCAGAACAATTAAGCCAAAAAAAATGCAAAAGGAATATGGGAGTTGTTAAAGTCAGCATGCCATCAGTGGGTTGCTAAATGTCTGGGTGCAGCTTCAAGGCAGGCCACCACTACGAAGTCTAACAGAGCCCCTCAGAGGTAATGCTACAAAGTGAGTGAAAAATTCTCTAGGACACAGTTGGTAATAAACCCCAGACATTATGACCTTGACAAATATATCCTAACCAATTCAAGAATAAAAAGTTTTAGCTTCATGTGGTATTTGAGTCCCCCCCTTGTTTCAGTATGCTTACATTTCAAAATAATGTTTGGCATATAATAAATGATGAAAAGAATTAGATTGGGTGCTCTCATAGAGCTGTAAAGTTACCTAGCCCAGGTGTTAGCAGATTGCTGCTCCTTATATGTATCAGGACTCAGGAGTGGTATGTATCCAGACACAAGAGTATACTTGAATTTATTCACCTTGTAAGTGAAGTGCCACTTAAGCTTTTTAATGTATCTCGATTGCTTTCCAGATGCAAGCAAGTGCTCTTGTATTTACTTCTGTTATTAATCGTATCACCTAATGTGAAAACTAGTTATGTGGATTTTATAAAATGCTATTCTTAACCAGTGAACAGATCGCTTTGTGCGTTGACAGGCAGTGAAATATTGGACCTACTCACGGTATGTATGTCATTTAACAAAGTGTACTTAGAATCTGTGCTTACATATCAGGAACATGTGAGGACATAACATTTAAGAGCATTCTTAAATTATGTTACGTATAGCTAACAAAGATGAATGTAGAAGTCATTTCAGGCTTGATACTTAAAAACCAGGATAAATGATAGATGGATATATTGTACATAGCAACCAATAAGATCAGTTTCTTCTTTTTCAATTACAGTTCAGAATAGGAGTGCTTACAATAAATATTTACCATGGTTTAAAGGGAACCCATATTAAGGCTGGCCATACATTATACAATTTTCCTGTACAACTTTCCTTTAGATTTACCAATACCATATAATAGGAGGTCAAACCTAAACACTTGTATGCAATCAGGCAGGCCCTTGTACTACATAGTTGAAGTAAAATCTAAAGAAAATTGAATAAGTAAAAAATTGTATGGTGTATCGCATAACACTTTTTGAGATGGGAACGAGGGACACCTATTAGCAAAATGATGTAGGGATAGGACACACCCCTTGCCATGCCCCCTTAACCACTTCAGCCCCAGAAGATTTGGCTCAATGACCAGGCCATTTCTTGCGATACGGCACTGCGTCGCTTTAACTGACAATTGCGCGGTCATGTGGCGCTGTACCCAGACAAAATGTACGACCTTTTTTTTCCACAAATAGTGCTTTCTTTTGGTGGTATTTGATCACCTCTGTGGTTTTTATTTTTTGCGCTATAAACAAAAGAAGAGCGACAATTTTGAACAAAACACAACGGGGGTTATTTACTAAAGGTAAATCCACTTTGCACTACAAGTGCACTTGGAAGTGCAGTCGTTTTAGATCATGCAAGAAAAATAAAAAACAGCATTTTTACTTGCACATAATTGGATGATAAAATCAGCAGAGCTTAACCTCATTTCAGAACTTCCCCTCAGATCTACAGCGATCTACAGCGACTGCAACAAAAGAAGAGCAACAATTTTGAACAAAACACAATATATTTTACTTTTTGCTATAAATATCCTAATTTAAAAAAAAAAAAATTTTCCTCAGTTTAGGCTGATATGTTTTCTTCTACATATTTTTGGTAAAAAAAAACGCAATAAGTGTATATTGATTGGTTTGTGCAAAAGTTATAGCGTCAAAATAGGGGATAGATTTATGGCATTTTTATTATTAACTTTTTTTTACTAGTAATGGTGGTAGTCAGCAATTTTTATCGGTACTGCGATATTGCAGCGGACAAATCGGACACCTTTGACACATTTTTGGGACCAGTGACATTTATACAGTGATCAGTGCTATAAAAATGCACTAATTACTGTATAAATGACACTGGCAGGGAAGGGTTTAACACTAGGGGGCGATTAATGGGTTACCTGTGTTCCCTAGGTGTGTTCTAACTTTAGGGATGATGGGACTGACTAGGGGAGGAGAGAGATTGGTGTTCATACTTAGTTTTTAGTTTTGTTCTCGTTCTGTCATAAGTGATCGTGGGTGCCCGGGGTCATCTTGCCCACCAGGCACTCGCATCAGCTCTGGGGACACAATTCTGATACGCGTGCCGCTGGAGACATCTTAAAGAGCCGACGTATAGCTACCACAGCTCGCTCAGGGGAGCCAACCTGCCGCAGTATAACTGCGGCGGCTGGTCTGGAAGCGATTAATGTTGAATTATGCAAAAAAAGCCCACAAGGGAGTTTTTTACCACTACTATTCTTTTATACTGGCTTTTGAAATTTACAAATGCAGCAATTTAGAAATTGGATGAAAGGTTTAGCAATGGGAAACATATATACAACTGTATAGATCAGACCAAAATGAGGGACAAATGAGGAGTAAAGAGGAACAGAGGGACATTGCAAATCAGGGACAGTCCCTCAAAATCAGGGACAGTGGGAGCTATGTTTATGGCCAGCTTAAGGAAGAATGGAGGCTGAAATTGCTTTCCTATCTTTCAAGAAAAGATTGTGTACAATTATCTGTGTGAGTAGACTAGTAAATTTAGGTTGGCCATATAGAGGCCTGGACTGTGAGATGATACAAATATTTAAGTTGAATCGTGTGAAAAGCTCATTAGTGTGTGGAGGGCAAGTGATAGCACTGATAGAGTAAGGAAGTGAAATCAAAGTTTTTATTTCACATCCTTTTCATTCAAAATAGAGATATTTAGAAATAAACCTATCATTCTCTAAACTTCAGGTGATGATAACTGCAATGATAACCACTGAATGATTACATTCCTAAGATATGAACTTTCAGGCACATGGACTGATTACAGTTATGTCATTTGAAATAGGTGTACATTATGTTAGTGCTATGTTCGCAGAAGGAAAAGTATATACTTTCAGGATTTTCAAGAAAGAAAAGGAAAAAGGTCTGGTAAAAAAATAAAACTTATGCACAACTGCAATATATTAGCTGCCAGTGTGCTGAACTGATATTTAAAACAAATGTTAGCAAATTTTCCAGCTATTTTTTGTGAATTTCAAAACAAATTTCCTCTTTGTAATGGAGATGAGGAGAGAGGTAGATGTTTGTAGTCCGAATCAGGAACATTAGTCTCTAAATTGCAGCCCTTTACTTGCCTTTATCTGGCCCTCGGGGTACAATTCCCCACAGTGATAGGAGATCCTTTTCTTCCCACTCACACCAACAGTGAGGAACCATTCCTTCCACTAATACCAATGATGGGGCACTATTCCTCCTCCTACTGACCACAGGTGTTATGTCATTTATTTATTCACACTGACCACCAAGTGTGTAAAGGCAGTGTAGGAATATTATATAGATTTTTTTTTTTATCCAAAGTGTGAAACAGTGGGGTTGATGTAATAAAGGCAAATATACTGTGCACTGCAAGTGCAGTTGCTCCAGACCGGAGCTTAGTAAATTAGGTAAAGCTTCACTTTGTAAAGAATAATCACATGCAAGAACAATAAAAGGATAAAAAAAACAGCATTTTTGCTTGCACATGATTGGATGACAGAAATCAGCAGAGCTTCCCCTCAGATCTGGAGCAACTGCAGTGCACAGTATATTTGTCATTAGTAAATCAACCTCCCCATCTACTTTCACTGATGCTGGGGCATTTTCTACTGCCACTGGCCATAGTTCAGTCCCCATAAAGTCTGAAGAACCTTTGTTTAGGATATTTGGAGATCCTTGGCCTAGGGTGCAAACACTGCTTCTCCACAGCTAGAGTACAATAAGTGAGCATTGTCACTGCAGAGGCAGGAATTGTGTTACTGTGAAGATTACCAGGTGAAAATAAAGTGGTAAAAAAAATGGTTGTAAACCCTCACATACGGTATACCCAGTAAAGTGTCTGGAAGTGTGATACACAGAGATGATTGAAATCCTCCTACATAAGCTGTACCTGTCTATCTACAGCAGGAGTCTCAAACTGGTGGCCCTCCAGCTGTTGCGGAACTACAAGTCCCATCATGGCTCTGCCTATGGAAGTCATGCTTGTAACTGTCAGCCTTGCAATGTCTCATGGGAATTGTAGTTCTGCAACAGCTGGAGGGCCACCAGTTTGAGACCCCTGATCTACAGCCATCTGTCCCCTACAGCCATCAAAGTGCAGAATTTACACAGGATCTCTCAGCTCTGAAAAGCAGGGGGTGGAGAGCTGAAGTTACATCAGTGAGGAGAGCTCTGAGAGCTGATTGGAGGGAAAGGACACACACACACACACGAAAAGAGCTGACAATGTCAATCAGCTGGAGGTCCCTCCTTTGTCACCATGTTTCTCTTGGTGTTAGGAAAGTTCATCAGAAGTGACTCATGCTGATAGCAGAGGAACAGGGCAGCAGACAGAAATTACACTTAGTGCTCTGGATTAAGACTACACACTATAGAGGGATGTACTAAGTTCATATTTCAAGTCTAATGGCCCGTACACACGGTCGGATTTTCCAACGGAAAATGTGTGATAGGACCTTGTTGTCAGAAATTCTGACCGTGTGTAGGCTCCATCACACATTTTCCATCAGATTTTCCGACACACAAAGTTTGAGAGCAGGCTATAAAATTTTCCGACAACAAAATCCGTTGTCGGAATTTCCGATCGTGTGTACACAAATCCGACGCACAAAGTGCCACGCATGCTCAGAATAAATAAAGAGATGAAAGCTATTGGCTACTGCCTCGTTTATAGTCCCGACGTACGTGTTTTATGTCACCGCGTTCAGAATGATCGGATTTTCCGACAACTTTGTTTGACCGTGTGTATGCAAGACAAGTTTGAGCCAACATCCGTCAGAAAAAATCCTAGGATTTTGTTGTCGGAATGTCCGATCAATGTCCGACCGTGTGTACGGGGCATAAGTTTCACAACCACTTTAAAAATAACATAGCCACCACATCTAAGGGCTGGTAAGCTGTCAAATCATACATTTTTGTTTTGGGGTTGAAATGCTTTAACTAACCAGTGTTTTTGTTCTACCTGGATTTAACCTTTCAAGTGCTTAGACATTATGGTTTCTTTGAAATGAGCCCAGTGTTCCATGCTGTCTGGCATGTGACATTCTGAGTGCACGTAACTAGATGTGCACAAGCTTCATGCAGAGAGTTCTATTCTGGGAACAGAGCCACTAACAGCTGATACTCACAGAGTATGAAAACATTATACTTTCTAATATCCAGAGAATGGCGAACTGTACAGTAAGGGCCCATTCACATCACAACACTGTGTAACCTGCATTGACTGTGAGTAGCACCCCAGCACTCCCTAAAAACATATGTGCGGGCAGATGTCTGGAGAATTGCATTCTCATCCCTGCCTTCCCGACCCATTCAGGCTCTTGTCCGAAGGCATCTGAGCTCTTCCCCAGAGTATATTGTGCTGATCCCCTCCTGTCCTCCTCTTCAGTCCATTCAAGGAGCTTGTGGGTGACATCATGTCGGATGGACAAGAGAGGAGGGCCAGGGGATCAGCACTAGAACAGTTAGATCTGCCACAACAGCTTGCACTGCTCTGCACGAGGTAACCATTTTTGTGCCATCCTGAGCCCCCAATATTGTGCCCTCCTAAGTGGCGTACCCCCCTGATCCCACCATCATTGCCCCCCACCCCGTACCGTGCCCTCTTGAGCCTTCTGTACCTTACCCTCCTGACCCCCCTGTACAATGCCCTGCTGATCCCCTGCCCTGCTCACCACTGTCTACTCCCCTATCTTTTCCCTGTACACTGCTCTTTATACTACTAACCTCTGTATACAGCCTTACCTACTACTGACCTCTGTACACTGCCCTACCTACTACTGACCTTTATACACTGCCCTACCTAATACTTACACTGACCAGAACTCAGAGTAGACAGCCAGGCCTGAAACTATTCAAGCAAGTCAGCCTGCAGTACCAAATGTTCTGCCTTCAGGATGGACTCCAGCATCAGACTTGAGGGGGTGACCATTTACTCCCCAGACATGAAAATATTGTGAATGAAAGTGAATGCTGAGTTTCTGGCTGAAGCTAACTTTTAAGGTAAGCTAAATGTATATTTTTAAAGTGAGTGAGTTTTATTATATTTTTCTAAGTTTATCCTTAAATTTTTTGGGGGCTTGTCAGTTAACTTCTTAAAAATAAGAAAAACAACAAACAAAATAATTGGGTGCCGCACCCAGGGGATCTTTGATTTCTTTCATGATGTCCAGGTACATCTTCACCTCTCAAAGGTTGCCTATCCTTGTGTCACGTACCAGACTGGAGGCTGAGGTGACGAGAGGGCTCCCCTTACGGCTGAGTGCAGAGTACCTCTGGAGTTGGGGACAGAGGGTGCTATGCCCAGAGATGCATGGGTTGCCTGCCGGTGAAGCTGTCTGATGGTTCCAGAAGCGGGACACCCAAGAGCAGAGAAGGTGGTCACAGCAAATGATTCTCTGGGGGTACTGGCGGATCTTGACAGATGGATAAACAGAGACAATGTCAGAAGCCAGGCCAAGGGTCAAACACAGGAAGACAGTCAGAAGCAGAGACAGGAAGCATAGTTGAGATCAAGCCGGGGTCAAACATAGGAAGTCAATCTGGAACAGGCAAGAGCAGGTCCGTGAAACAAGCCGGGTTCAGAGCCAGGAGAGAAGCCAGAGCAGGTCAGGGTAAGCCAAGCCGGGTCGGTAACAGGTAATCAAACAGGAGTATAGGAACACAGGATACAGAGCTGACGATAATCCAGCGATTTGTGAGAGCCACTGGAGTCCTTATATAGGCCAGCAAACACTGGTAATTAGCAAGTTTTGCGTACGTACGTTCATTGCCGCGAAAGCACATTCGTCGTTGTGAGTTAGTCGTAATGCCCGGCCATATTAGATATTGGCATATCTGCCAGTTATTCTCTGGATTCTTCCCTGACAGTGCCCCCCCCCCCCCCCCGGATGTCCAGGCATGCCTGTTTTTTTGGGAATCTGTTGAAGAACTCCTGAAGAAGTTTAGGAGCATGCACGTTATTTGCTGTTTCCCATGAGTTTTCTTCAGGTGGATATCCTTTCCATTTAATGAGATATTGCACTTGTCTTCCCCTCCTTCGACCATCCACAATGGCCTCTACCTCAAATTCTGTGTCCTCCCCTACAGTAATTGGTGGTGGAGGTGGCTCTTCTCTTTCAGGAAATTAGCTGAACACTGCTGGTTTGAGTAAGGAGACATAGAAGACTGGATGAATTTGGTAGGTCCAGTTCAAATGCTACAGGGTTATTTTCTCTCCTAATCTCGAAGGGTCCAATAAACCTTGGCTCCAAAGTTTGATTAGTTCTTTCTGTCTGTCCATTACTCTGTGAATGGTATGCAGAGGACAGGCAAACTTCAATTTTCAGGGCTTTGCACAGAGCTTTCCAGAATCTGGAAGTAAATTGCACTCCTCCGTCGAAGACAATACTGGTGGGTAATCCATGCAACCGCACGATCTCTTTGATAAAAAGGTGTGCCATATCTGGGGCTGAGGGAGTGTTTATCATGGGTAAAAAGTGGGCCATCTTGGACAATCTGTCAACAACTACCAGGATGGTGGTGAATCCCTCTGAGGGGGGTAAGTCCACAATAAAATCCATTGACAGCATTCTCCAGGGTTGTTCTGGAATGGGGAGAGGTCTCAGCAGGACCCAGGCTTTGGTATTATTACCTTTATTGTGAAGACACGTTACACAAGACATTACATAGTCTTTACAATCTTGTCATAGATTGGGCCACCAGAAGGATCTTTGAATGAGTTCACATGCTTTCCGAACTCCAAAGTGACCTGCAGGCAAACAATCATGACAGGCCTTAAGAACTTGAGTTCTTACTTTCTGAGGGATGAAGATCTTGTCCTCGAGCCATAAGAGTCCCTCGTGTTTCTTCAATGAGAGGGTTTTGGATTTAGGACATAGAGCAGAAGCTTGCTTGATTGATGTACCTACAGTGCCTTGCAAAAGTATTCATTACAGCCTTTAGTTCAATGTTTTTTTAATCTGAATTATATGTGATGGATCAGAACACAATAGTCTAAGTTGGTGATGTAAAATTAGAAAAATATATACATAAAACTATTTTTTTTCAGAAATAAAAAACTGATAATTGGCATGTGCGTATGTATTCACCCCCTTTGTTATGAAGCCCATAAAAAGCTCTGGTGCAACCAATTACCATCAGAAGTCACATAATTAGTGAAATGATGTCCACCTGTGTCCAATCTAAGTGTCACATGATCTGTCATTACATATACACACCTTTTTGAAAGGCCCCAGAGGCTGCAACACCTAAGCAACAGGCACCACTAACCAAACACTGCCATGAAGATCAAGGAACTCTCCAAACCAGTAAGGGAAAATGTTGCAGAGAAGTCAGGGTTAGGTTTAAAAAAATATCCAAATCTTTGATGATCCCTAGGAGCACCATCAAATCTATCATAACCAAATGGAAAGAACATGACACAACAGCAAACCTGCCAAGAGACGGCAAGAGACACATCAAAACTCACGGACCGGGCAAGGAGGGCATTAATCAGAATGGCAGCACAGAGACCTAAGGTAACCCTGGAGGAGCTGCAGAGTTCCACAGCAGAGACTGGAGTATCTGTACATAGGACGACAATAAGCCGTATGCTCCATAGAGTTGGGCTTTATGGCAGAGTGGCCAGAAGAAAGCCATTACTTTCAGCAAAAAACAAAATGGCATGTTTTGAGTTTGCGAAAAGGCATGTGGGAAACTCCCAAAATGTATGGAGTAAGGTACTCTGGTCTGATGAGACTAAAATTGAACTTTTTGGCCATCAAAGAAAATGCTATGTCTGGCGCAAACCCAACAAATCACATCACCCAAAGAACACCATGGGGGTTATTTACGAAAGGCAAATCCACTTTTCACTACAAGTGCAAACTACAAGTGCAAAGTGCACTTGAAATTGCACTGAAAATGCACTTGGAAGTGCAGTCGCTGTAAACCTGAGGGGTAGATTTGAAATGAGGGGAAGCTCTGCTGATTTTATTATCTAATCATGTGCAAGCTAAAATGCTGTTTTTTATTTTCCTTGCATGTCCCCTTCGGATCTACAGCGACTGCACTTCCAAGTGCACTTTCAGTGCAATTTCAAGTGCACTTTGCACTTGTAGTTTGCAATTGTAGTGCAAGGTGGATTTGCCTTTAGTAAATAACCCCCCCCATGTTTTTTTTATGTTTTTCAGCAGTCGGGACTGGGAAACTGGTCAGTGTTGAGGGAAAGATGGATGGTGCTATTTACAGGGATATTCTTGAGCAGAAAAATGAGGTTGTCAGAGAAAATGAGAATATCTAGGTAAACTATCACAAAGTGATCCAGAAGCTCTCGGAAAATGTCATTCACAAAGTGTTGAAAGGTGGCTGCGGCGTTGCATAACCCGAATGGAATGACAAGGTATTCAAAGTGCCCGAAGTGGCTCGGAAATGCTGTCTTCCACTCATCACCTTCGCGGATGTGAACAAAATTATAGGCACCAAATAGATCAAGCTTTGTAAAGACTCGGACAGATCAAAATCTTTGAAAAAGTTCAGGAATGAGAGGGAGCGGGTAACGATTCTTGATCGTGATCTTGTTGAGCTCCTGATAATCCACACAAGGTCTAAGTGATTGATCCTTCTTCTAGACCAAAAAAATACCAGCAGGTGAAGAGAATGGCCGAATTAATTTCCTCTGGAGGCTCTCATCAATATAAAGTCGTAAGGCTTCAAGTTCATTTTCAGATAACGGAAAAATCCGCCCAAACGGGACCTCTGCACCTGGGAATAATTTGATAGGGCAGTCATATGGCTGATGAGGTGGTAGCGCATCAGCCTTCTTCTTGTCGAATATATCCAAGTACTCATGGTAGGCCGGTGGCACTATTTGGCCGGTACTAGTTACAGGTTGGACTGTCAGACAACTTGAAGGGTTACTGGATTCCGGGGCAAAACAGTGCTGCAAGCAATATTCAGATTGGAAGGAGATCTTCCCCAAGGGCCAATCAATCTGAGGGTTATGTGCCCAGAAGATATAATCAAAGGGGTGAACAGCGCTGATCAGCGCTGTTCACCCCTTTGATTATATATATTCTGTCCTCATTTGTCTATGAGCTTTGGACAGCAGCAGCCACAGCTACATTTAATTTTCCTTTTTGACTTTTCACTTGGCCTCTGGTTTGTGCGCTTGCATTTTTGTTTTTAGGGTTATGCGCCCGAAGCCACGGAATACCGAGAATGATGGGGAACATGGGGGAACATAGAATGTCAAAACAGAGGAATTCTTGGTGACCAGAGTTTATCAGAGTAAGAATAGGGATAGTCTCTTGTGTCACAGGTCCTGATCTGGGAATGGTCCCATCAGCCAGATGGAATTCAAATCTCTGTTTCTTGGCTTTAAGCGGAATTTGTAGTTTTCTTGCCAAGGTAATGTCTAGGAAGCATTTGCATGCCCCGGAGTCAACGATTGCTTGGAACTGGATTATTCCTTCCGCCACCTGCAATGAGATGGGTAAAACAAGGTGAGCTGGAGAAGATGTGGAAACTTGGAAGAAGACAGGACATGGAGGGAGGAACTTACTGGGTCTCACTGGACAGTTACATAGGAAGTGTCCAGTACCTCCGCAGTAGAGGCAGAGGTTAGCCTGACGCCTTTGCATCTGGAGATAAAGCGTTGCATACCAGTCTCATCTGTATTGGTTCTCCTTCAGTAGTAGAAGAAGGTGGGGAAACAGGCATAGGTGTAGGTGCGGATGGAATCCTAGGCAGCATCCAAGTGGGTCTGTAGGAATTAGTCCTTTCTGATCGTCGCTCGCGCAGATGGCAGTCGAGCTGAATGGCCAGTTTGATGAGGCCTTCTAGGGTAGAGGGAGCCTCAACTCTGGCTAATTCGCTTTTAAGGGCTTCGGACAGACCGAGCCGATACTGGTACTTAAGGGCGGCCTCATTCCATCTGGTATCTGCGGACCATTTAGGAAAATCAACGGTATAATCCTCAATGGGTCCTCAGTTGCAAGGTATAAAGGGTAGTCTCTGCCATGGCCACGCACTGAGGATCATCATAGAGCTGTGACATGGCCTCAAGGAATGTGGCGACAGTATTGGTCACAGGACTTTTCTGCTCCAGTAGGTGGTGGGCCCATGGCTGGGGTTCTTCTGAGAGGAGGTAGATGATAAGCCCGACTTTTACGGATTACAGAGAAAAAGTCCTTGGCTGAAGTGCAAAATATAGAAGGCACATGTTCTGGAGTGCCCTGACCTTTCATCGGCCCCCTGAGAAGTGTTCAGGGACTGGTACCCTGGGTTCTAGAGGTGGCATCATCACAGCAGGAGCAGAGGCAGAACGTTCTTGGGCAGGAGCCGCTGAAGCAGAGGGTGCAGCAGGAGGATTCTGGCTAACAGGTGAAGATGACACAGCAAGGTTCTGTAGACAACCTTCCAGCTGAAAGTAACCTTCCTGCAGGTTCTTCACCGCTTGGGTAAGGGCGTTAACTTGCTGGCATTAGTGAAATGTATAAATTACTAAAGCGCTGAAATGATCATTTGAAATAAATAGTGACTGAAAAATAACTAAATAATTAAGCTGCAATCATTCTAAAGTGGTCATGCACCCTAAATGAATAGTGAAAAATTATATATAATGATGAGCTCTAATTAATATTCGTAATATGAGTATAAATAAAAGCGGCAGGAACTAACAAATAGACACCCTCTAGTGGTGGCTGCTATTATTGCACATACTGAATCATAAGTATTAGCTGAATCCATATATATGCTGCCATAAGTATAATTATACAGGGGATCAGTCATGCCGTTTTTATTTATAGTCATATTACGAATCAATATGGGTGTTTTTAATGTCAGTGCTATATGTGAGTAAAGTGTTTGTAATAAAGTTATTTGAGTTGGTTATATACCTAATTTAACGACACTAAATTGTGTGGAAACAATGTGATGATCCTATGATAACTGATGTCACTATGGTAACTGGGACGCTGACACAAGCTTAAATATGGAGGCTCCAGCATCACATGGCCATCCTTGAAAAAGTCACGTGTCTTGAGACGCAATGTGTAGAAGGAGCCAGTGACGAGTACTATCGAGGCTGGCTGTCAGCACGATAGTAGCGGTGTGAGGAGTCACACAGTGAGCGGCTGATTGTTTTCACTAAGTGCTTAGCATCCAGAGATATGTGAGTGCATTCTTTATTGTGCATTAGCCCTTTGCATTATTTGATCATTGCGCAATGGTGTGTATTCTTTCTATTGCATGATTCAACTAACACCTGTAAGCGTTCAATAGCCCAAGGAACACCTCAGAATGACTTGCAAGATTTGAAACGGACCTGCACTATAAGTTGAAATTGGACATATATAATATCAACATTGGTGTATAAATTGCAGGCACCTGGCTGTGGTATCATTATATAAATACAAATCGCAAGAGTTTGTTGTTTGAAGTTGTAGTAACATCTCATGAGACCTGCTAGTGATCAATTTTACCCATTAATATCACTATCTAACATGTTTAGACATTTCACAGGTCATTAATTTTGGTTTGGTTGCATTTTCACAGAGGGGGGATTATTTATTTATTTATTTATTATATTTATTTATAACATGTGATTTGGAGTCTGTATAGACACGTGGTATTTTGGTTGGATTTCACATAGAGGTAACTATTTTTTGAGATTTTGATATTTATATTTATTATAGGATCTGTGCACTGACTGAAAGGTTAATTAGAGCGCATCATTATATATAATTTTTCAACTTGCTGGCATAGAGTCTTTAACGAGGAAGCACTTCTTTCAGCCTTAGACATTCTGGCTGGATTATACTGTCATGTACCAGACTGGAGGCTGACGAGAGGGCTCCCCTTATGGAAGATCTTCTGCTCTTTCCCCTTTAGGTATAAAATTACTGTAATGTAATACATTTCGTAGAGAAGTCCAGTGGGGTATAGGGCTAGGCTCTGTTCTGTACTATAACCTTTGAAAGTGAATAAAGATTAAAATGTATTAAAAAGCTAGAATAAAGGAAACATAGTGATGAAAATCGGCAAAAAAAAAAGAAGTCTGTCAGTGCACATCATGATGCATGTAAATACATCTTTGCGAACATCAACACACATCAGTATGTATTATGGCATCTGTTGACATTCAATATGAAGTTTACTGCAATGTGCATTGAAAACATACGATGTTACCATGCATTGACCTATACTGACATTTGTTTTTTTGTGTTTCTATAGGTGTAAATTTGTTAATTACTACCATTACATTGACCCTAATCTTTTATATCGTAATTTTAACACTGGAAGCATGTTTACAGAGCACAGGGACAAACCACAGGCTGGGGTGGAAAGATGACCATGCTATACTGGCTACATATCCTAGATGGAAGATAGGTCACCCATTTAATATACAGTAGGGCAATACTGTATTTGATAGGTATATGCAGGTTGAGAGAAATGCTGCTTTTCCAAAGGGATCAGTAGTAGAGGTCTACCTGCTCTTTTACGAATAGTCATATCAATAAAACCTGCATATTACTAATGGAATAATTATTGTATTACTGTTTAGATAAATTGTTTTTCCAACAGATTAGGAGTGTTTCTCTCTATAAATGGTTCCTCCTGTATTGTCTGGCCCCAGATTAAATATATAGGTGATATGAGTATAATTTTGCGCTTGGTCCACTTAGTGGAAATCATTCAACCACTGAATATTGGCATGAAAGACACCACTGATTCGGAACTAGTGTTTAGCATACCTTGAAGGCCTCAATGGCTTTTAATAGACTCACATATTAACCTAGCAAGATATTCTGTTCCATGAACTTTACAGAGAGTAAAGGTCTCTCCTAGACAAGGGAAGGCAACATGGTGTAAAAATGATTCAGCTAATAGATATAATGACAGCTGTGCAAAGATTTGTCTCTAGTAAATGTATTTAGTAAATTTCACTTGTTTGGGACCTTCACCCCTTTCTTTCACTATCTATAATAATTATCACAATTATGTTATTATTATGATGATTAATAATAATAATTATAATAATTTTATTTTTTGTAAGTATCTTTTTTTTTATTACCCCCCACCGCACTTCCTGATTTCTCCCCTAGGCAAGAATTATGTAGCCATGTTACCTGCAGCCTCCTGGTATACTCCTATCACACAGACCAGGAGGCTTCAGGGCCATCTACCACACACCAAAGTAGAACTACTAACCACTAAGCCACAGTGCTAACCTTTGTGTTTTTGTTGTGACCCTAATGGTTCCTTCCTAGCAGCATTGTCTCCCATGTTCCATATTGGTAAACTAATTTTGGCCATGTGCTGTTTGATTTTCAGCAAGTTCCTATGGACCCAGACAAAATTTGCTCAACGGGTGGCCATGTCGGCTATCTCCCGGCCAACATCCCTCGATTGAAAAATTAAAGGAGCCAAGTGGAAAAATTGGGGGCCAGTCAGATATCGGTAGCAGGAGATGCATCCATCCACGCTGTATATGGATGGAGGAATTGGTTAGATGTTTTTGTCCAGTTTGCATGCTAAATCAAAGAAAATCTATAAGTGTAACAGCTTAATTGTCACAGTACAACTTACAGTGAGCCCACAGGCGAGCAGGTGACACAGGATCCCCCAGGGCATGGAGTCAAAGAGCCAGCCTGCCAGAGACCCCCTCATGAGGGTTTGGGCTTAGCTGCATGCTCACCCCAGGTCACGACCCCTGGGTTCACCATGCTCGCTAGGGAAGTACCAGAAGACACTGTCAGACAAAGATGGATGGATGAAGCAAAGGAGAGCCGGATAGCGAGCCAAGGTCAGGACGGGCTGCAGACAACGTAATCAGAACAACCCGAGTCAGTACACAAGAGATCAGTTCACGAGAGGTCAGGTTAAAGCAGGTTACAAGAAGGGAGCTCAGAAACAAGCATTGCTCAAGCAACCAGAAAGTGGTCTGAGAAGCACATGAGGGGCTGGACAGGAAGTAGCAAGAAGGAATTATATGTTAAGCAACAGGTGAAGCCGGCGACACCCATAGCTGCAGAGTGCAGCAGAGCTGAACACAAGCTAGTGCAACAACAGGTGCCAACCGACCAATAGCAGTAAAGGTAAAACACAGATCAGTTTTCCAGAATGCATCCAAAATAGACTGGAGGTCAGAGGTGATAGAATCGTGTGGTTCCCAGAGTGGGGAGGCCCAAGCTAGAGCATCACCAGCAAGGAGAGAGATGATAACTGTGACTTTGGTGCGATTAGTTGGAAAATGATGGCTGGAAAGTTCAAAGTGGATGGAACACTGATTAATGAAGCCCCAACAAGCCTTAGGGTTGCCAGAAAAACAAGGTGGTGGCGGCAGATGCAAGCAGGGATAGCCAGGTGTAGCAGGTAACACGGGAGTAGCTGAAGCAGAAGCAGGAACGGGAGGAGCTGAAGTTGTAGCGAATTGCAGACGATCCAGACGGGAGGCAAGATCCTGTAGAACCAACATTATTTGCTCTTGATTTGCTTGTTCAAGCAACCAGAAAGTGGTCTGAGAGGGTTTTAAATAGAGAAGCACATGAGGGGCTGGACAGGAAATAGCAGGAAGGAATTATATATTAAGCAACAGGTGAAGCCAGCGACACCTATAGCTGCAGAGTGCAGCAGAGCTGAACACAAACTAGTGGAACAGGTGCCAGCCGACCTACAGCAGTAAAGGCTAGACACAGATCAGCTCCGCAACTGATCTGTGACATTAATCTTCTGACCGCAATGGTCTGTTGGTCACCATCCAGTTCAGTCAACAGTAAAGGTATAACAATGCAAAGTCCTGATGTATTTATGCCCCAGAGTAAAGCCGGGTACACACGGGCTGAATGTCAGGAGACATTGGCTGGTTCAAAGAAAACCGGCCGACTTTTGGCCCGTGTGTATGTCGGTCTGTCGGGCAAGCATGCTGAAGAACCAGCAGGTGACCGACTTCCAATCAGCGATCTCAGCCAATGGCAGAGAGCGCTGATCAGAGTGTTCTGTTGTCAGAACACAACAGCTCAGCAGGGGAGATCGCGGTACTAATGTTGCATGGTTAGTACAGCGGCTCCGACCGGAGCTGTCAGTTTTTTGTCATGCAACCCGCTGGGTTGCACAAAAAAAACCTGTTAGTGTGTACCAGGCTTAAGTGTACCTTAAGTTAAACTACTAAACACTAAATGAACGATGGAGTGAAAATCCAGTCTCATCCCTTGAGAACTCTAGTAGTAGTAGCCTGACTCTAGTAGTAGTAACTGACAGCTGTACTAACCATGCAAGGTTAGTCCAGTGATCTCCCCCCCGAGCTCTTGTGTTCTGACAGGGGGACGCCCCCCCCCCTCCAGAACACTCTGATCAGTCGGCTGCTGGTTTTCCAGCATGCACGTCCAACAGAAGACGGCCTGCTTCTGTCGGACAGATCGACAGATCGACATACATACGGGCAGAATTTGCATATACTTCAGAATGTTATAAATTGTGATCAGATGAATTGTAATTACTTTCATTGGTGACAAACAATGCATTTTACAGCATGACCAAGCACCTTGCCATAAGGCAAAAGTGATAACTAAGTGTCTTGGGGAACAAAACATAGAAATTGTGGGTCCATTGCCAGGCAACTCCCCAGACTTTAATCCCATTGAGAACTTGTGGTCAATCCTCAAAAGGCGGGCGAACAAAAAAACCCCACAAATTCTGACAAATTCCAAGCATTGATTATGCAAGAATTAGCTGCCTTCCATCAGTCAGGATGTGGCTCAGGAGTTGATTGACAGCATGCCAGGGCAAATTGCAGAGTTCTTGAAAAAGAAGGGTCAACACTGTAAATATTGCAGAGTACTCACAGGACATAATGAATATGTGTCACATAATTCAAGGAAGTGAATATGTGGGAATTTTCACAAAGTAAAGCTGGATACACACTATACAACTTTTGTTGTTCGATTTCCTTTGGATTTACCTTCAACTATGTGGTGCAAGGGCCTGCATGATTGCATACAAATTGAAAGTGTTTAGGTTTGACCTCATATTATATGGTTTTGGTAAATCTAAAGGAAAAAGTCTAAAGAGAATTGTATAGTGTATATCCAGCATTAGTTTACAAACTTAAAGATCATTCAGATTAATGGGAGCAGGCTAGAAATAATTGAAACACAATGTGGAAATAAATATACAGTTTTACTATTTGACCATGGCGTGGTCTGAAATGTGTGATCTGTAGATCGGAAATGACAGCCAGGCTGTTTGGTAAAAGCAGTTTGTTTATTTGACAAACAGACCAACAAAAATAACTTTCTTCAGCCAAAACAAATCAAGTCCAAAGTCCTGGAGCAACAAAACTATACAGCAGGCTTACCGCCAATCTATTGGTCCCGCACTGGGGTTGGGCGCCTCTGTGGACAGGCTGCCAGACAGGCCACAAGGGGGGTCAGCAACCAGCATCTCAGCTCGTCTGAAAGCTCAAGCTTTACTTACAGCTTGTGAGCCTCTCTCTCTACTCTACTTCCCCAGCACTGCTGATATCCCTCTGCTGCCATTCAAGCCTCCCTTGCCTGGGGCTTAACCACTTTGGTACCAGAGTCCTGGTGGTCATAGGGTTTGGAGGTTCTTCCAACTCAGATCTATTTGATCTTGGAAATTCTGGGTCCCTAATACGGACTTATCAAACTAGAGAGTACTGAAAATCAGTCTTCTCTCTAGCCAAACACTCCCAGAACACCTCGCCCTGCATGGGTGTGAACCCCTGAGTACAGCAATGTCTCCACCACTGTTCCCCTAAAAGGGACCACATGGTACTTGCCACCCAGGACACATTCCCAGTGTCCTGTAAAATACATATACTTTAACTTTATGTTGCACTTAAACTTGATGTAAATACTGATCATTTGAGAGTCTAACCTTCTTCTGGAACAATCAGAAGCTGGCACCATGTATGGAAAGCTTTCCATCAATTCTGGGATATTACAGTATTTACAGCTTTTGTGCTTACCTGTTTGCGTGGTGACTATGTGATCCATATCTCGTTAGCTTCTATGCCATCACTGGTACTCTGTGATGTGTGAGCACCTTCTTGATGAATAGTATTTTTAATTAAGAGCCCTTGAGGGCTTCTGCTTCTCCCCATCCCCTCCTGCACAGATTAAAAGCAGGAATTCAAAGAACTTGGGTGGTATGTGGGCACCTAATTAGCAAAACATCCAGTGTGTTTAATTACACAGAGGAATGTTACTTGAACAACAAAAGAAACTTCAACAAAATAACTGAAAGTAACTTTTATCAGGTTAATTGTATCTTTTATGTTATTTGATTGATGCATTGACATTTTAAACGACTGAGTTCCTGGTAGTGTTTGTTTTGTTGCTTGGAAATGCTTGAAGATGAAATTGTTTCCATATCTTTCTGACTCCCAAAAAGGTCTTCAGAAGATTTAAACATTACATGTTTAAAGCCAAAATCAAATTAGATGAAGGAAATTTCAACGCACTTTTCGTTCTCAAGTGAGACACGTATTGAGGGCAATTTCTGAAAAATGTCTGTGTACATGAGATCGGTAGGTAAGGTCGATCTAGAATGTCTGTTGATGATGTGAGCATCAAAATTCAAATGTGTTCCTGACATTATTGGCGCACACTGTGCCATCCCAGGTGTTTAAAATAATCTTACTCTTTTTTTATAAACAATTAAACGACACTGCTTCCTGTTTTATTTTCGCATCTAACTATGGTTGATTCCTACATTTACAAGCATTCTTCAGTGCAATCAGTAATCAGGCTCAATTATAAATGGGTATTGCAATCATTTGATCATTTTCGTTTCTGCAAAACAGTTACTTCATTCTTGAGAAATTTGATTTTATACTTTTGTGAAGCTTTCACTGAACTTTTCTGGGGTAACATATAAAGAAAGCAATAATAAACTCAAAAACAAAAATCTAATATGATGCAGTTTACCAATTCTTAGATGTGGTTGCTGCATTCATTTTCTTTTTTAGGGCTAGCTTACACTTGCTTCAAAACATAGCTTCGGACATGCTTTGGTAAAGTTCTCTGAACGCCAGTCAAAGCCCCTGTCACTAAATAAAATGGTTAGCTTACAGTCCTGTTTACACCGTGCTTTTGCTTGGTGCTTCGATGAGACTTCAGTGGGGCTTCAATGAGGATTTGGTGGAGCTTCAGTTGGGCTTCGATGAGCCTTTGGTGGGGCTTTGGTGGGGCTTCGGTGAGCCTTCGGTGGGGCTTCAGTGGGGCTTCAAGCGAGCTATGCCATAGACTTCTATGGAAGTTTTGAAGATGCCTTGAAGCGCCGCTAAATCTACATGGGGTACAATTTTTGAAGTGAAGCCAAAGCAAAGCAAAAGAAAGGTGTAAACAGGACTGTAAGCTAACCATTTTATTTAGTGACAGGAGCTTTGACTAGCGTTCAGAGAGCTTTACAAATACTGTCCAAAGCCTTGTTTTTGAAGCAAGTGTAAATTATCCATTTATGTGGGTTGAAGCCGAAGCAAGTGTAAATGAGCCCTTAGACTTCTTTTCTTGATTTTCATCGTGTGATCCAGCCAGTAAGTCTGTCATTTTTTAACAGACCAAGCTGTACAGAAAAAGTGGCTTTTAGGGGGTTGAGACTAACCAATGGCTAGTTTTAATAATTACAAAAAAAAAAAAACTTTATCCAAAAAGCCATCCAGACATCTTCTCTGTTTAATTTTAGTGTGTGCATTCAGTTAGGGAGATTGCCTTTTACTTTCTGTCCTGGAGATGCTAAAGAAAGTAGAGGAATGACGTCTTTACAAGTTGGGAGGAATTCCTTTCTTAGACAGTTGTCACTGGAACAGTTGTCCCTATTGGAAGAATTTCACTCTAATAGGACTTGTGTTGAAAAGTATTGGGCTTGTATCCATCAAGAATCAAGTTTGACATCAGTATGAGAAACTTCTGAGATGATTCAAAATTCATTGATGGGTGCATTTGACCTGCATTGAACAATGCAAGCAGGTTTTGCATTCCCATAGACTTGTATGTTGATACAAAACCCATATGATGCAAAAACAAAAGCCCATCAACAAAGGTCCTACCAGTTCTAGTGGCAGTTCAAATTCTAGATTTTCTCTCATGTTCAGAAAGGGGGGAAAAGCTATAAGACCACTTTCACACTGCGCCATGGCCGCATTCACAGAAAAGTGCAGCTCGTTTTAGCGGCGCTTTACCGCTGTTTAAGCGATGATTTCGACAGCTAGCGGGGCACTTTTAATCCCATTCGGAAGCGCTAGCCATTCATTCCAATGGGCAGGGCGTTTTGGGAGCACTAAATACAGCGCTCCCAACCCGCCCCAAAAATGCTGCTTGTAGAACTTTTCAGAACATCCCGCAAGCGCAAGTGTGAAAAGTCACACTTGAATAAATGGGGGGTGGATTTCAGGTGCTTAGCAGAGGCTATTTCCAGCGCTAAAGCACCTGAAAACCGCCCCAGTGTGAAAGGGGTATAAATGCTTGACCAGGGTTCTCCCTATTTAATTGTCAGCAATTTGGTCTGCTGTTCTCTGTGTGTAAACTCAGTTTTAGCACCTGGCAGTCACAGAGCTCCATTTGTTGCATTTGTTTAAAAACTTTTTACATTTGGGTTCTTTCACGTTTGCAGTGCCAAATTGCAAAAAATGATTCAAGCTCCCTTAGAACAGGGAAAATCGCAGCATAAAATACTGTATTTTTCACTCCATAAAATGCACTTTTTCCCCCCAAAAAATGGGGGGAAATGTCTGTGCGTCTTATGGAGCGAATATTGACCAGACCTCCCACCAACAAAAAAAAATAAATTTTTGAAAAAAAAATCTTTCTCAATTTCTGTTATAAAATTTTGCAAACAGGTAATTTTCCTCCTTCACTGATGTGCGTTGATGAGGCTGCATTGATTCGCACTAATAGGCAGCACTGATGGGCATTGATAGGCTGCACTTACGGGCACTGATGGGGGGCACTGATGAGACAGCACTGGTGGGCACTGATGAGGCTGCACTGATGGGCATTGATAGGCAGCACTTAAGGGTACTGATGTGCAGCACTGATGGGCACTAATTTGCAGCACTGATTGGCACTGATTTGCAGCACTAATGGGCACTGATTGGCATCACTTATGGGCACTGATAGGCAGCACTGATGGGCACTGTTGGGGCTGCACGGATCATCAGGACACTGATTAGTGCCCTGATTATCAGTGTGGATGTCCCCTTTCACACTAGCCGGTTACCGGCTCTCTCCTCTGCCGATAACTGGCAAGTGTGTTTACATTGTGATAGGACACAGCTGATCACGTGGTAAAGAGCTGCTGTTATTGTTTTTTTACCCTGATCTGTGATCAGCTGTGTCCAAAGGACACAGCGATCATAGAGCCCCGCCGCCAGCCGACCCCCTCCCAGAACTGGCAGACTGCGCTGTAGCCATCATTTTGCTATAGCCTAGTCGGCAAGTGGTTAATGCCTCTCCCAAACCTCCCTACCATCACCACCAATCCCCTGTTTATATGTCCAAAAATTATCCATGGGATTCCTTCAATGGCATATGCCAATCAGAAATCAACCCCTGGTAACCATACTACCTAACAACTGAAATTTTACTTTCGCCATCTGCAGCCTGAACTGTGCCCATAAAATGCAGCCTGACCTGTGCCCATGAAATGCAGCCTGATCACTGCCATGAAATGCAGCCTTACCTGTGCCACCTCCACCTGGCACAAACTGACATTCTTGTATGCATCCATTCCACCTGTCAATCAG
Organism: Aquarana catesbeiana; assembly: GCF_042186555.1. NCBI lineage: Eukaryota > Metazoa > Chordata > Amphibia > Anura > Ranidae > Aquarana > Aquarana catesbeiana. Next base: position 659,731,294 of record NC_133325.1, on the reverse strand, counting down.
ATAAAAAACAGAGCAGCCCGTGGCCGTACTCCTTTTGGATGCTCGGGCTGCCCTGTCTTTGGTCTGTGGCTGAGTGACAGGCCCAGTGGGAGATCGCCCGGCGCTCGGCGGGGACGTTGTGGCTGTGCCTGGTCAGTATTCGCTCAGATCAGAGACATTTTCCCCCATTTTTTTGGGGGGGTGCATTTTATGGAGCGAAAAATATGGTACCTAGCTGGATGCAGCATCAGTCTGATGCTGTATCTGTCTCCTGCCGGCTCTAACACTGAGACCCGAGCCAATTAACCATCGCTCAGATCGCTCAAGATCGCTCAGTTCTCACAGCTCCCTGAGCAGAGAGCTGCTGACTGTCTGCCCCCCGTACTCACTGGAGCGCTGGGCCGTGGGGGTCAGCCGGCTCAGACTCTCAGTGACTTGCTGAAAGGCTGAGCCAGTCCAGGCATGTAGGCCGATCCTGACTTCCTTGTTGCGATCTTGCCCGAGCCTGGATTGGCTCTGTGTTGTCAGCAGACAGCAAGCTGAAATTGGGTCACAGGAGTGCAGAATGAACTACACTCCTGTGATCCACAGAAGTACAGCCAAATGAGCTTTGGCTGTACTTCTCCTTTAAGTGCCCATGGTTTTATTTAGCACTGTTTTGCATGCTACCCACATATAAGAAGAAAAAATATTCATCCCCCCACAATATAACTTGAATGTTTTCCTGCACTGGGACCTTAAACTTTACTGATATGTATGAGATGCTGAGGTTTTCACATTCCAAACAATAGGCTGCATGTAATCTGACCTTAGTCTTTGTGCATAGTGCTGTGACAGCGAATGTGACAGAAGCAGGGTGAGGAGTATTTTAGGAAATCCTGACCACAAAGTGTATTCTCTTTTTACACCACAATGAAGAGAAATTTGAATTTTCTGTTGGCATTTATAGAAATCATAAAAAGTTGTAGACTGACAGGGAAAGTCATTTGAATTAGAAAATGGCTTCTATCACAATTATAGAAGCCGCCAGCACAGTTATGTCCGTGGGTCACGTAGATGCTGTCAAAGTGTGATACTCAAGCAGTCAATCAGTCTGTCTAAATTGGATCCCACACCTTGCCTACCAGCAGCCAAGAGTCTTCTTTTTACAGTTTCATTTTAAAGTTTATGTTTTTAAACTGGTGTTTTTATATCTTTGTATATAATCTTTGTTTTATAAAGAAACATTTAATACATGATAAAGTGTTCCCAGCACACTACGGGTAAGCTAAAGACACAACGCTGCTTACTCATTCACTTGTGTGTGCGCTTTTATAGTAACATGTGAAAAACATCCAATAGCTTCAACTGCTAGCTGAACAGAGGACTGTACAGTATGTAAGTTACATGTAACAAAAATATATATTTTTATACATTTTCATTAGACCTAACTGTAAATTGAAGCATGACATAAGTATTTTTTTCTTTCGAACATAGTTAATACATGCTGGCAGCTTATTTAAGTAGAGAATTGCTCTTCCCTGCATTGAAAGGGATTCTGCTTTATTGGGAGGCCCTAGGGACTTGTTCATACTAGCGGTGATGCATCTTTCTTTTTGTTTTAACTTCATTGAAATGTCACAAAATGACATTTCATTCAACTCTATGCACCACAGTGTATTGTGACGTGATGTGATAACATAGCGCATATTCCCACCTCATATACACCGACCAGCCAAAACCTTAAGATCACTGACAGATAAAGTGAAAAGCATTGATTATCTCGTTACAATGGCATCTGAAAGTCTGTGAAATATATTAGGCAGCAAGCAAACATTGTTGTCCATTAAGTTCATGTGTTAAGAGCAGAACAAATGAGCATCGCAGTTTGTTGTTTATGGAGCTGTGTAGCCAAAGATTGGTTAGGGTGCCCGTACTGACCCATGTCTACAGCCAAAAGTTCCTACAAAGTGCACGTGAGCATCAGGCCAGGACCACAGAACAATGGAAGAAGGTAGCCTGGTCTGTTGAATCACATTTTCTTTTACATTATGTGGAAAGGGTGCTTACCTGGATAAGAGGTGGCACCAGAATACAGTATGGGAAGAAGGCAAGCCAGAGGTGGCAGTGCGTTGCTTTAGCCAATGATCTGCTGGGAAACCTTGGATCCTGACGTTCTTTGGGATGTTACTTTGACATGTACCACCTACCTAAATGTTATTGCTAACTAAGTACACCCCTTCATTGAAATGGTATTCCCTGATGGCAGTGGCCTCTTTCAGCAAAATAATGTGCCCTGCCACACTTCAAAAATGGTACACAAATGATTGGAGGAACACAACAACAAATTTGAGGACTTCTTCTCCAAATTCTCCCAATCTCAATCCAATCGAGCATCTGTGAGATGTGCTGGAAAAACAAGTCCAATCCATGGAGGCTCTAACTCAGGACTCAAAGGATCTGCTATTGACGGTCTGGTGCAAGATACCACAGCATACATTCAGTGTAGTGACATCCATGCCTTAATGGGTCAGGGCTGTTTTGGCGGCAAAAGGGGGACCTACTCAATATTAGGTGGGTCATCATCAGTGGCGACCCGTCCATTAGGAGCGCCCAGGTACTGCCAGCTCTCTCCTCGCCACCCCTTATATGCAGCGGATAGATTCATGCATAGCATAAATCTATCCACGGCCGCCGCGGCCGCCCCCTATTCATGTGTCAGGCCCCTTTCAGGGCACCAGGCACATGAATTATAGTGGCCAGAGGCTCTAATAGGCTTCAAAATAGGGTGGACGCAGAGGATGCGTCCAGAGCCCACCCAGGTGTGTTGCAGCAGCGAATGAATATTCCCTGTTGCAACACTGATCCTCCTTCCACACAATCAGGAAACCGGTATGAAACCCCATTGGCCAAAATATCAGGCGATCCTAATGGACGCCTAGCGCCGGGAGGAGCAGAGAGGTGACGCACCACGGAAGCTGCTCTAGGAGAGGATCCTGGAGCAGCTTTCCCCGAGCCCGCCACACTGGAAGATGGCCGACCACTGCTCTCACTGCCCGCATCCAGGGTAAGGACAGCAGGTGGTGGAGGGTGGGTGGCGGATGTTAGTGCCACACCGCAGTGGGGAGAGGGGGGTAGGTGGCAGTTGTGCTAGTGCCACTCCACGAGGAGGGGGTTGTTTGCTGCCCCCATCCCCCCCCCAAAAAAAAAACAGCAGCCGCCAGTGGTCATCATAATGTTGTGGCTGATCAGTGTATAGTGTGCACAAGGCATGTAGAAAACAATTATTTTCATGTGCCAATACGTTGAGCCTGCATTGAACAATGCAGACCAATACAACAGAATGGGTGACAAAAAAAAGTAATTGTTACCTCAATTAACTTGCTGAATACATGTGTTTGCACAGATTGTATTGTAATATTGCATATCTAGTTATACTGGACATTGTCATATAGTGTTAACAGACTGTGTTCAAGGCTATATTTGTTCTGATGACTAGGTTGCGCTCAAAACGCTGCATGTTTCATGTGGTTTATTTTCAATTTGGTACTTTTTGAGTGTATTTTACATGTAATTTCACATGTGTTACTATGATTCAGAAAGCTGGGTTTTTTAACACAATATATCACAGCACAGAGATGTGAATGCAGCAATGAAGAGTATGTTTGATACTGTCAAATGGCTAATGCCGACCACTACTGGAGGATTTATAAATCAAGTGGTGATCGTATGGTATGGTTTTGTTCACACTGCGTTGGAGTGTTTTTTGGACAGCGCTCTGCCTGTGGATTGACCTTTCACCCAGTAGGGTGTCAGCAGTCAGCCCCACCCACTGCGACATCCCACCCTGTAACTACAAAACATAAACTGATCTATTGGACTTAAAGTTTGCAGGGTGCTTGGCAGAGATCTGCACTTTCTAATAATCTGCCTTGTTGCTCCTTTTTTGCACTTGCCCTGTTACGAAATTAATAAATCTCCTTCCATGAAAATTTGGTGTTTAAACTAAATTTCTAATTGCATTAGTAAATAAATCATTGGACAGAATCGGTCACTCTAAAAATACAGTTTTATTGTATATCGCAAGGTTTTGAAAATATTTTCTGCACTATGCAAATAAAAACTAACGTCATTAAAAAAAGAACACAACAGACTATGGTGAATGGCAATGTCTTGCATCAACAAAGTACCAATGACCTTTCACTAGTATCCTTGCTGTGCACTCCCTTCCTTACAACAGCCATAATGGGCACATCTAAAAGACTGAACTTTTAAAGATTTCATAGATGTATACAAATATATAGCTTGCATAAGCTCTGACTTATCACATAAAACTTTTAGCAATGTGTCAGATGGTTCTGAAATCTATCCAGCCAAGATATACAGTCAGGTCCATAAATATTGGGACATCAACACAATTCTAATCTTTTTGGCTCTATACACCACCACAATGGATTTGAAATGAAACAAACAAGATGTGCTTTAACTGCAGACTTTCAGCTTTAATTTGAGGGTATTTACATCCAAATCAGGTTAACGGTGTAGGAATTACAACAGTTTGTATATGTGCCTCCCACTTTTTAAGGGACCAAAAGTAATGGGACGATTGGCTGCTCAGCTGTTCCATGGCAAGGTGTGTGTTATTCCCTCATTATCCCATTTACAAGGAGCAGATAAAAGGTCCAGAGTTCATTTCAAATGTGCTATTTGCATTTAGAATCTGTTGCTGTCAACTCTCAGTATGAGATCCAAAGAGCTGTCACTCTCAGTGAACCAAGCCATCATTAGGCTGAAAAAAAAAAAACATCAGAGAGATAGCAAAAACATTAGGTGTGGCCAAATCAACTGTTTGGAACATCCTTTAAAAGAAAGAACGCACTGGTGAGCTCAGAAACACCAAACCCGGAAGACCACGGAAAACAACTGTGGTGGATGACCGAAGAATTCTTTCCCTGGTGAAGAAAACACTCTTCACAAAAGTTGGCCAAATCAAGAACACTCTCCAGGAGGTAGGTGTATGTGTGTCAAAGTCAACAATCAAGAGAAGACTTCACCAGAGTGAATACAGAGGGTTTACCATAAGATGTAAACCATTGGTGAGCCTCAGAAACAGGAAGGCCAGATTAGAGTTTGCCAAACAACATCTAAAAAAGCCTTCACAGTTCTGGAACAACATCCTATGGACAGATGAGACCAAGATCAACTTGTACCAGAGTGATGGGAAGAGAAGAGTACGGAGAAGGATAGGAACTGCTCATGATCCAAAGCATACAACCTCATCAGTGAAGCATGGTGGTGGTAGTGTCAAGGCGTGGGCATGTATGGCTGCCAATGGAACTGGTTCTCTTGTATTTATTGATGATGTGACTGCTGACAAAAGCACCAGGATGAATTCTGAAGTGTTTCGGGCAATATTATCTGCTCATATTCAGCAAAATGCTTCAGAACTCATTGGACGGCGCTTCACAGTGCAGATGGACAATCACCCGAAGCATACGGCGAAAGCAACCAAAGAGCTTTTTTAAGGGAAATAAGTGGAATGTTATGCAATGGCCAAGTCAATCACCTGACCTGAATCCGATTGAGCATGCATTTCACTTGCTGAAGACAAAACTGAAGGGAAAATGCCCCAAGAACAAGCAGGAACTGAAGACAGTTGCAGTAGAGGCCTGGCAGAGCATCACCAGGGATGAAACCCAGTGTCTGGTGGTGTCTATGCGTTCCAGACTTCAGGCTGTATTTGACTGCAAAGGATTTGCAACCAAGTATTAAAAAGTGAATGATGGATGATTGTTAATCTGTCCCATTACTTTTGGTTCCTTAAAAAGTAGGAGGTTCATATACAAACTGTTGTAATTCCTACACTGTTCACCTGATTTGGATGTAAATACCCTCAAATTAAAGCTCAAAGTCTGCAGTTAAGGCACATCTTTTTCGTTTCATTTCAAATCCATTGTGGTGGTGTATAGAGCCAAAAAGATTAGAATTGTGTCGATGTCCCAATATTTATGGACCTGACTGTATATTGGGGGGAAAAAGGAATGAACTTGTGTTCCAGCTGACAGCTGAAGGGAAATCAGCCCCATACAGTTTTATATAATAACATTCTACTAAATAAGCAATCAACTTTACTTGGGGATTGTTCCTTGATCATTGTATAATATTTATTTTTTATTTATTTATTACAGGTACTTATAAATTGCAGTCAATTTACATATATTGTACATTCACATCAGTCCCTATCATCAAGGAACTTACAATCTAATGTCCCTAACTCACATTCATACATACACATACTAGGGCCAATTTAGGAACCAATTAATCTACCAGCATGTCTTTGGAGCGTTGGAGGAAAACAGAGTACCAGGACGAGACCCACCATCATGCAGACTTTTAATATTATTTTTAACTGCTTGCCGACCAGCTGCCATTATTATACTGCAGCAGGTTGGCCCGGCTGCGCAAACCGCCGTAAGTGTACATCGGCCACTTTAAGAGCTATAGGGGGCATGTGCGAGAGCCAGGGATCTGACAGAACGGGGATCTGTCTGTTTACATTGACAGCAATCTGTCAGTGTAAACAGACAGATCCCCGTTCTGTCAGGGAAGTAGTGATCAGGAACAGCGATCTCTCTCTACTCCCGGTCAGTACACTCCCCCCACAGTTAGAAATACCTCCCTAGGAAACACTTAACCCCTTGATCGCCCCCTAGTGTTAACCCCTTTCCTGCCAGTGACATTTGTGCAGTAATCAGTGGCTATTTTTAGCTCTGGTCACTGTATAAATGTCACTGGTCCCAAAAAAGTGTCAAAAGTGTCCGATCTATCTGCTGCAAGGTCGTAGTCCCTCTAAAAATTGCTGATCACCACTATTACTAGTAAAAAAAAAATGAATAATAAAAATGCCATAAATATATCCCCTATTTTGTAGATGCTATAACTTTTGCGCAAACCAATCAATTTACGCTTATTGTGATTTTTTTTTTAACAAAAATATATAGAAGAATACATATTGACCTAAACTGATGAAGACATTTTTTTTTGTATATTTATTATAGCAAAAAGTTAAAAATATTGTTTTTTTTCAAAATTGTCATTCTTTTTTTGTTTATAGCACAGGGTGATCAAATACCACCAAAAGAAAGCTCTATTTGTGGAGAAAAAAAGGACATCAATTTAGTTTGGGTACAATGTCGCACGACCGTGCAATTGTCAGTTAAAGCGACGCAGTGCGGTATTGCAAACAATGGCCTGGTCAGGAAGTGGGTGAATCCTTCTGTGGCTGAAGTGGTTAAATATTACTACTATTTTAAAATACTTAATATAAATAAATATAAATATAAATATATATACTGTATTTATCGGCATATAACATGCGCCGGCGTATAACACGCACCCCAAGTTTAGGAGGGCATTTTAAGGAAAAAAACTTTTAGGAGGGAAGTTTAAGGAAAAAAAAACTTACATTTAAATGCCCATCAATGCAGCCTCATCAGTGTTCATCTGCAGCCTTGTCCATCATTGCAGAATGATCAGTGTCCATTTGCAGCTTGCCCAGTGTCGTTTGCAGACTTGCTAAGTGCCATTTTCAGCCTTGCCCATTGTCATATGCAGCCCTGCCCAGTGGAGCCTTGCCCATTGTCATAAGCAGCCTTGCTTATTGTCATATGCAGCCTTGCCCAGTGCAGCCTTGCCCAGTGCAGCCTTGCCCAATGCAGCCTTGCCCAGTGCAGCCTTGCCCAGTGCAGCCTTGCCCATTGTCATAAGCAGCCTTGCTTATTGTCATATGCAGCCTTGCCCAGTGCAGCCTTGCCCAGTGCAGCCTTGCCCAATGCAGCCTTGCCCAGTGCAGCCTTGCCCAGTGCAGCCTTGCCCAGTGCAGTCTTGCCCAGTGCAGCCTTGCCCAATGCAGCCTTGCCCAGTGCAGTCTTGCCCAATGCAGCCTTGCCCAATGCCGTGTGCGTCATTTAAATCTGCCGCCGAGATAGACAGAGCCTGTGTACTCGGCTCGTCACGCCGCCTCGCCTCCCTGCTGAGGATGAGAAGCGAGCGCTTCCGAAAAAGACCGAGCTGAGTATACTGTGTACTCGGCTCCGCTCGCAGTCCCGCCCAGTCCTACCATTGGACGGAGTGTTATGTCCATCAAAGGAGCTGGGCGGGACTGCGAGCGGAGCCGAGCACTCGGCTCAGTCCTTTTCGGCAGCACTCGCTCCTCATCCTCTCAGAGACAGCAGGGAGGCGGGACGGCGTGACTGCGAGTGGAGCCGAGCACTAGGCTCGGTCTTTTTCGGCGGTGCTCGTTTTTTTTCCGGCGGCGCTCGGTTTTTCTTCGCTACGCTCGCTCTTTTTCGGTGGCGCTCACTCTTTTTTGGCACACAGACAGTGGGGATCGGCGTATAACACGCACCCATTGATTTTCCCCTAATTTTAAGGGGAAAAAAGTGCGTGTTATATGCCGATAAATACGGTATATATATATATATATATATATATATATATATATATATATATATATATACACACACAGAGCCTTGAAAAAAGTATTCATACCCCTTGAAAGTTTCCACATTTTGTCATGTTACAACGAAAAACGTAGTAGGACCAACACAAAGTGGCACATAATTGTAAAGTGGAAGGAAAATGATAAATGGTTTTCACAATTTTTTACAAATAAATATCTGAAAAGTGTGGCATGCATTTGTATTCAGCCCCCTTTATTCTGATACCCCTAACTAAAATCTAGTGGAACCAATTGCCTTCAGAAGTCACCTAATTAGTAAATAAAGTCTACATGCGTGTAATTTAATCTCAGTATAAATGCATCTATTCTGTTAAGCCCTCAGAGGTTTGTTAGAAAACCTTAGTGAACAAGCAGCGTCATGAAGACAAGGAACACACCAGACAGGTCAGGGATCAATTTGTGGAGAAGTTTAAAACAGGGTTAGGTTATAAAAAAATATCCCAAGCTTTGAACATCTCACAGAGCACTGTTTAATCCATCATTCGAAAATGGAAAGAGTATGGCACAACTGCAAACCTACCAAGACATGACCGTCCACCTAAACTGACAGGCCAGGCAAGGAGAGCATTAATCATAGAAGCAGCCAAGAGGTCCATGGTAACTCTGGAGGAGCTGCAGAGATCCACAGCTCAGGTGGGAGAATCTGTTCACAGGACAACTATTAGTCGTACACTCCACAAATCTGGCCTTTATGGAAGAGTGGCAAGAAGAAAGCCATTGTTAAAAGAGAGAGCCATAAGAAGTCCTGTTTGCAGTTTGCGAGAAGCCCTGTGGGGGACACAGCAAACGTGGAAGAAGGTGCTCTGGTCAGATGAGAACAAAATTTAACTTTTTGACCTAAAAGCAAAATGCTATGTGTGGCTGAAAACCAACACTGCACATCACCCTGAACACACCATCCCCACCGTGAAACATGGTGGTGGCAGCATCATGTTGTGGGGATGCTTTTCCTCAGTGGGGACAGGGAAGCTGGTCCGAGTTGATGGGAAGGTGCATGGAGCCATATACAGGGCAATCTTAGAAGAAAACCTGTTAGAGCCTGCTAAAGACTTGAGACTGGGGCGGAGGTTCACCTTCCAGCAGGACAACAACCCTAAACATACAGCCAGAGCTACAGTGGAATGGTTTAGATCAAAGCATATTCATGTGTTTAGAATGGCCCAGTCAAAGTCCAGACCTAAATCCAATTGAGAATCTGTGGCAAGACTTGAAAATTGCTGTTCACAGACGCTCTACATCCAATCTAACAGAGCTTGAGCTATTTTGCAAAGAAGAATGGGCAAAAATGTAACTCTCTAGCAGGGACATTGCTAGGTCTACAAAAGATCTGGGGCTAGAGCCCATAGCAGCGAAGTAAAGAAAGTCATACACTTGGGTGGGCATATACATGTATATAATATACGTGTGTGTGTGTGTATATATATATATATATATATATATATATATATATATATATATATATATATATATATATATATAAAACACATATTATCATTACATCAGGGTCCCCAAAGCCCCTCCATTACATTAGGGTCCCCAGAGAGCTTGCCATGTCACCTGCCACCAGATGCGGATTGTTACATTCAGAGAGGCTAGGGTATATAGAAGACAGGCTAGGGTATATAGAAGAGAGGCTAGGGTATATAGAAGAGAGGCTAGTGTATACAGAGAGGCTAGTGTATACAGAAGACAGGCTGGGTATACAGAGAGGCTGGTGTATATACAGAAGCTGGGTATACAGAGAGGCTGGATATACAGAGAGGCTGGTGTATATACAGAGAGGCTGGGTATACAGAGAGGCTGGTGTATATACAGAGAGGCTGGGTGTAAGAGAACTGCTCTGGTGCACACACGTGCGCATGAGCGCACTCACGGGCAACAGTGGTGTAAGAGAACTGCTCTGGCGCACACATGTGCGCATGCGCGGCCCATGGGCAACAGCGGACTTCCAGGGAGCTGAGCACAACGGACTGCGTGCATGCGCAGGGGAGCGTTCCTAACGCCAATTGGTGCCTAACGGCCTATTTAGAGGGTGCTCTGACTCACAAACAGAGCACAGTCTTCAACTGTGTCCTGATCTTCTAAATCCTGTTGCTGAACCCGGCTTACCTTGACTCTGCCTCTGGACTCTGATACATTCCTGATTACCGGTTCCTGATCTCGGCTTCCATTTTGACCTTGCTTCTGCTCATGCCTTTGTACTTTGCTGCCCTCCTGTTACTGAACCCGGCTATCCTTGAGACCCTGCTCCTGCTCTTCGTCTGGCTCAAACACTGCCTGTTGTCCTGCCTGTGCCACCGAGCCTACTACTCCATCTGCAAGTTCTGCAAGCAACACTTACAGGCACTCGTGTTCCTCCTGGCCCTAGCCACCATCTGTTCCACCTTCAGTGGGGCTTGGGCTGGAGATACAAGGGAGGCTGACCTTGTCATATCAGACTCCTACCAGGTACGTGACACTGGGTATACAGAGGGGCTGGGTATACAGGGAGGCTGGTGCATATACAGAGAGGCTGGGTATACAGAGAGGCTGGTGTATATACAGAAAGGCTGGGTATACAGAGAGGCTGGTGTATATACAGAGAGGCCGGTGTATGTACAGAGAGGCCGGTGTATATACAGAGAGGCTGGGTATACAGAGAGGCTAGTATATATACAGAGAGGCTAGTGTATACAGAGAGGCTAGTGTATACAGAGAGGCTGGTGTATATACAGAGAGGCTGGTGTATACAGAGAGGCTGGGTATACAGAGAGGCTAGTGTATACAAAGAAGCTTCTGTATACAGAGAGGCTGGTGTTTATACAGAGAGGCTGGGTATACAGAGAGGCTGGTGTATATACAGAGAGGCTTGTGTATATACAGAGAGGCTGGGTATACAGAGAGGCTGGTGTATATACAGCGAGGCTGGTGTATATACAGAGAGGCTGGGTATACAGAGAGGCTGGTGTATATACAGAGAGGCTGGTGTATACAAAGAGTCTGGTGTATACAGAGAGACTGGTGTATATACAGAGAGGCTGGTATATATACAGAGAGGCTTGGCATACAGAGAGGCTGGTGTATATACAGAAAGGCTGGGTATACAGAGAGGCTGGTGTATATACAGAGAGGCTGGTGTATACAGAGAGGCTGGGTATACAGAGAGGTTGGTGTATACAGAGAGGCTAGGTATATAGAGAGGCTAGTGTATATACAGAGAAGCTGGTGTGTTTACAGAGAGGCTGGGTATACAGAGAGGCTGGTGTATATAGAGAGAGGCTGGGTATATAGAGAGACATACCTCCCAACATTTTGAGAAGGAAATGAGGGACACCTACTAGCAAATGTATGTAGGACAAATGAGGGTGAAAGAGGTACAGAGGGACATTGCTCCAAATCAGGGACAGTCCCTCGAAATCAGGAACAGTTGGGAGCTATGCAGAGAGGCTGGGTATACAGAGAGGATGGGTATACAGAGAGGCTGGTGTATATACAGAGAGGCTGGTGTATACAGAGAGGCTGGTGTATATACAGAGAGGCTGGGTGTATATACAGAGAGGCTGGGTATACAGAGAGGCTGGGTATACAGAGAGGCTGGCTATAAGAGAGGCTGGTGTATATACAGAGAGGCTGGGTATACAGAGAGGCTGGCTATACAGAGAGGCTGGTGTATATGCAGATAGGCTGGGTATACAGAGAGGCTGGTGTATATACAGACAGGCTGGTGTATATACAGAGAGGTTGGTGTATACAGAGAGGCTGGTGTATATACAGAGAGGCTGGTGTATACAGAGAGGCTGGTGTGTATACAGAAAGGCTGGTGTGCATACAGAGAGGCTGGTGTATATACAGAGAGGCTGGGTATACAGAGAGGCTGGTGTATATACAGAGAGGCTGGGTATACAGAGAGGCTGGTGTATATACAGAGAGGCTGGGTATACAGAAAGACTGGTGTATATACAGAGAGGCTGGGTATTACAGTTTCCCCACTCCCCTTCCCTGATGGTCTGCACTCACCTGCCCAGGAGATCGTGTGAGAAAGTTCCTTCCACCTCTATGATATGAGGGTGGAGCAAGGAGGAGACTCACTCTCACACACACTGATCTCCTGGCTCTGGCTGTCAGCGTCAGTGAAGCACGGAGTGCACTCTCATGGTAGGGCTGGCCCTGGACTTGGGACTATGGGCCCCAGATTCGGGGCTCCGGCCTCAATAGCCACCCCCTAGTAACACCACTGCTCTCTAGATGTGCAAAGCTGGTAGAGAAATACCCAAAAAGACTTGCAGCTGTATTTGCAGCAAAAGGTGGTTTCCACAAAGTATTGACTCAGGGGGGCTGAATACAAATGCATGCCACACTGTTCACATATTTATTTGTTAAAAATGTTGAAAACCATTTATCATGTTCTTTCCACTTCACAATTATGTGCTACTTTGTATTGGTCTATCACATAAAATCCCAATAAAACACATCTACGTTTTTAGTTGTAACATGACAAAATGTGGAAAATTTCAAGGGGTATGAATACTTTTTCAAGGCAATATCTATCTATCTATCTATCTATCTATCTATCTATCTATCTATCTATCTATCTATCTATCTATCTATCTATCTATCTATCTATCTATCTATATAATATGTGATATTGCAGTTTGATGAGTCACAGCCATAGCGAATAACATAGTGTTTAGCAGGCAGCAATAAAAACATTCTCAAAAGTTTTATCTCTTCCCCACTCTACTAATTTTGTCCTGTGTCCTTGGGGAGATTTTTCCATCACTTCTTGATCTGTCTGGAAGTGAGCAGGAATCTTGCCAACAAGGACATAGATAACAATATTGATGTGATAGAGCTCTTGCTCTATCCATACTCAAATAAAATGTTTTGGTTGGAGTTGGGCTTTAACTTGTGATTTTTTTTCTTCATGTGCTTTATATCCTCTGTTCCTGAAGACTTTTTGGACACAAATGTAAGATTTACTGACTGCTTGACACCTAAAGACCCAGCATTTTTCCTTTCTTCATCATACTACAATTCCTTTGCAAATCTATAAAAAGTCTACTATAATACACTTAGTTACAGCAGCGTATTCCAGCATCACAACATTTTAGAAGTCCCCCTCCCCTCCAATACAGCAATGGCTTCTGTATGTTGAAGACATCATACTGGTAGAGGACCTGACTAGCTTTCTTAAAGGAACAGCCTCTAAGTTCCTTACCAATTAGTTTTATTAAACAGACTTTATATTTTTAGCCGAATACAACCAACTTCTCCCTGGGCCAACATTATCTCACCCTTCTCAAACACATTCCTATACTGATACCACATAATCATCAAATCATAATTCCCATATCTCTATTATCCCTATCAAATGATTTCTCCTCCAATTCTACTCTTTGCATTCCACTTCACATATACCCCATTACCTTTCCCCTATTATACAATGGGGGTCAGATCCCCCTTACTTGGCATTTCTTTACCCCTTCCCTCAAATAACTTGTGCCCTCTTTCCCATTCAAAGTGAAGAAATGTCATTAGCACACCAAGGCTTCCTAGAAAGGGTCAAAAGCTTTATTTTTGTGGTCACATGGTAAACATACAGCAATGTTTCAGAGCCACGCAGGGCCCCTTCATCAAGTAAGTGAGGCTCAGTTGCCATATGTTTACTATGTGACCACGAATATAAAGCTTTGGACCCTTTTGAAGAATCTTTGGTGTGCTGATGAAATTTCTTCACTTTGATCATCAACAGTTTCCAGCCTATGGTCATTACAGCACCCAGCATTACTGAACAGCCATTTTCTTGGACGTGTGCATGGGGAATATTGTGATTGGACTCTTTCCCATTCAGTCTCTTTCCCTTATCTGACCACCCACACCTACTATTGACCTATTGGCATCTATGGCTCCCCTCCCTTACCTCATTACAATCCCACTCTTATTTCCCTACTACCCCCCCCTTCTTCCAGATGCACTAAATTAAAAAAGGGATAAGCGTCGGGCAAAGTCAGAACCCACATATTTGTATCTAAGGGCACTATACTTTCAACTATGTTGTTTACATGTACAGTATTATCTAGACCACTGCAATGGGTATAATTTTTTATCACAATGTAAATCAATGACATGTCTTATACTTATCGCATTTTCATTGTGAACACATTCTAAGCTTTGGTTATCATTGGACATTTATTTATGTATGCTATTGTATCCTTTATGATGTTTGTCTTAAAAAATAAAGAATACATAAGTAGAGAATCTGGCTTTATTACACAGCATTTTACTGCAATTTGTTATAGTGTACAAAGTTAGAGTGCAATTCAGAGCAAACCGGCTCAATGTCATCTGATATTCAAGTAGTTCATTGATGCCCTTTGTGTAATTTACTCTTCTCTGTAGACCGAAATGTTAACAGGCTGGGAGCCCAGTGATTGGCAGGTGTAGATGGCTGGGTAAGCAGAATCCCAACAGGCAGAAATGAATGAAATGCACGTCTCTGGCCATAGCTTTAAACCTTCGCAACCTCCTGAATGCTTTTATATTTTGCCTACACGGTCCATTTCAAGTCACATTTAAAATTTTCTTGTAGCTTGTGCCATCCAAAATGGAACCACAATGGAATGTGTTGTGGTGCATTTTTATTGCTTCCATTGATTTGAATAGAACTTACAAACAATGAATTTACAATGCAGACAGATTAAGTTAAAGTATAGCAGTTTAGCGCTGTGGTGGAAACAAGCAGCATTAAAAACTACTTCAAGTTATTAATATTTTGCACTAAAAATAGTACCATCGGACCATCTTCTAACTGAAACTCTGTATGGAGCAATGCAGCACACACAGAGAGGTGGTGTAAATCACGTATCTGATTCATTCCGCTATGTGTGTAACCTGAGCTTTTTTGGGTTCTGTAAACAGGCTTTTCCCAAAAAATTATTAAAGTATTAGTGCAATCATACTTTTTTGCCCCCTCCCAATCTATAGTACATGTGACAGACCGCCTGGCACCCCACTTGGGTGCCGCCGCCAAGATATAGCTTCTTCCACTCTGGAACCAGAAACCAGATATTATAGCTGAATATTGCACCCAAGAACTAAATGACACTGGATTAAGTGCAAACTTGAAGTGACTTTATTGTAAATTCACACAGCATAAATGCCACACAAAATCATGTAAGAGCTCAATCACATTATCCTAAACAATGTAGGCTGTAAACAGTAATAGCAGTACACCTACTGGACAGCTAACATAAACATAAACAGTAATCTAATTAAACAGGAAGATAATTAACAAATAATCACCTAGCAGCTAACATAAACATAAACATATAAACATCCCATAATAGTTTGGTAACAAGGTGAAGTGGACACAGTACTAGCAGACAGACAGAAACAAAAGGTGACTCAATTAACAATGGGGATTCACACCTAGAAAAGCACACAATGGGGAATTCTACAATGAGAGAAAGACACCTTAATAAACAGATTATGTCTAACAGCAGGAGACCCCAGCATCGGGTTGTTTTGAGCTGATTATATTAACATCTATTCTGAGTCTCTGAGTCTAGGAGGGGGTAAGGCAGTCATTGCTGGTTTGGGCACAGAGGCCCCAAATCTGTTTCCAGGTCCTAGGTTCCCACAGTCTGTGTGTTTCAGGGAGACATGGACCCAAATCCAAAGCAAGACCACTCCAAAGGTTCCCCAGGCACACACCTTCCATAGAGCCCCTTCAAAAGCCAGGGCCCATAGTAAGTTGGCAAGAGGCTACTCTGCAGTCCCCTCCAAAAGCCCCTGTCCTAGTTGGGTCTGTCACAGAACCTAACCCTCATCCTTCTCCTGCCTAGTACATTCTTCCCTCCATCTTGTGGCCTTGGCCCTCCGCAATGCTCAGCAGACGGTCCAATAGAAGTCTGTGGAGATCTACTGCAAATGTATGGCCTGTGCAGAGATTTTCCCCAAATAATGAAAACATTGCAGCAGGAAGGAAGTATACATCTGGGGGATTACTTTAGGTTTAGAAGAGAGAAGCAAAAAGAGATGTGCACTTGATGAAAATGGACCCAAATCCAAAGCAAGACCACTCCAAAGGTTCCCCAGGCACACACCTTCCATAGAGCCCCTTCAAAAGCCAGGGCCCATAGTAAGTTGGCAAGAGGCTACTCTGCAGTCCCCTCCAAAAGCCCCTGTCCTAGTTGGGTCTGTCACAGAACCTAACCCTCATCCTTCTCCTCCCTAGTACATTCTTCCCTCCATCTTGTTGCCTTGGCCTTCCGCAATGCTCAGCAGACGGTCCAATAGAAGTCTGTGGAGATCTACTGCAAATGTATAGCCAGTGCAGAGATTTTCCCCAAATAATGAAAACATTGCAGCAGGAAGGAAGTATACATCTGGGGGATTACCTTAGGTTTAGAAGAGAGAAGCAAAAAGAGATGTGCACTTGATGAAAATCATAAATCTTAACTATTCATATCTAATATTTCATATAATGTATACCTGAAAAAATTATAAAAAAGAATTGTCCAAAACTTTAAAAAGAAATAAAGAATATCATGAAATCAAAAAATATTGAAAAACCCAAAAGCAAACATTTGTTAAATTGCAGCTTACCAATTCTTAGATGTGGTGGCGACATTTGTTTTCTTTTTCAGGCTTTTATCCTTTATTTTCACCTGATGATCCTGCCAGTAAGTCTCTTTTTTCAACTTCCTTTAACCACTTACAGAACGGAAGCTTTGGCTGCTTAATGACCAGGCCATTGTTTGCGATACGGCACTGCGTCATTTTAACTGACAATTGCGCAGTCGTGCGACGCTGTACCAAAACAAAATTGACGTCCTTTTTTTCCCACAAATAGAGCTTTCTTTTGGTGGTATTTGATCACCTCTGTGGTTTTTATTTTTTGCACTATAAACAAAAAAAGAGCGACAATTTTGAAAGAAAACAATATTTTTTATTTTTTGCTATGATAAATATCCCAAAAATGTTTTTAAAAAACAAATTTCTCCCTCAGTTTAGGCCAATATATATTATTCTACATATTTTTGGTAAAAAAATCGCAATAAGAGTATATTGATTGGTTTGCACAAAAGTTATATCGTCTACAATCTATGGAAAAGATTTATTTTTTTTTTTTTTTACTAGTAATGGCGGTGATCTGCGATTTTTAGCAGTACTGCGACATTGCAGCGAACAGATCGGCACTTTTGACACATTTTTGGGACCATTGACATTTAAACAGCGATCAGTGCTATAAAAATGCACTGTTTACTGTGTAAATGTCACTGGCAGTGAAGGAGTTAACACTAGGGGGCGATTAAGGGGTTAAATGTGTGTTCCCTGGATGTGTTCTAACTGTGAGGGGAAAGGACTGACTAGAGGAAGAGACATATAGTTTTTCCTACCTGATAGGAACAAACAATATGTCTCTTCTCTCCTGACAGAACATAGATTTGTGTGTTTACACACACAACCTGCTATCGCCCTTAAAGGTACAGATGTATGCACACGGCGATTCGCAGGAATGAACCACTTTGCCGACGTATATCAGCGTGAGCCAGTCAGCAAGTGGTTAACAGACCAAGCTGTCCAGGAAATGTGGACTGGGGTGCTTAAAATGATCAGCTTTTATTTAGTTATGTAAAACCTTTATCCCAGAAGTAAAAATGTGTCTGCTGTAACTGCTTATAAAGTGTTAGCAGGAGTTTGGCTTTAATTTGTTTAATGTCCTGTATCTAAATTTGCTACTACATCTAATCTAAAACGAAAATAAAGGAAAAAAGCCTAAAATTTAAAATGAATGCAGCCACCACATTGCAGGATTGGTAAGCTGCAATATATTACATTTTGCCTTGGGGTTTTATACTGCTTTTCCTTTTTAAAGTGATACTAAATACAGACTGTTTAATTTACATTGTCCCTTCTATTTTTGTATATGGTAATTATTGTAATTATTTTAATTAAAAAAAAAACTCCAAGTACCTTTTTCCTAGTCGATATACAGCTGTCACATGACCCAGATCTTTTTCAGCCTGTCTGCAGGGAAACATAAGCAGGAGGAGCCTCAAATGCTCTGCTGATGGTCACATGTTCAAAATAAAAAAAAGAGCCTTTGGAATATAGGGTAAAAATAAATAATTAATATCAATTTGTTTTAAATTGTCATATAAATATATATTTGAAATCAAATCTTTACTATTTTTGGCAATAACATGGTGTAGGCTGATTTCTGCCAGTCACAGGCTGTGTCATGCCCCTCCAACCTGTGCCTTAGAATAACAAGGAGGTGAAACCTCCATCAATCTACATATATCCGACCCCTATTGTGTTTAGCTGGTTAGTGGGCATGGAGGAGGAGGGAGGGAGTGGGCTGTCATTTACCACTGTGTATACACCCACATGTGTGACTCTATAGTCACATGGGTTGCTCAGATGTGATTGGGAGGAAATGCTCAGCATACAAACTCGCTGAAAATAGAGCATGTGCAGAGTTGCCAACACTTCTCTGCAAAGTCCCCAGCTGCATTGGGGACTTGGGCAGGAAGGGGAGATAGAGAACAGCAGGATCAACCAGGTGTTTTGCTGAATAAAAACAAAAAAACAAATCCCATAGTGATTGAGGGAGCATTTATTGATAGCTTTTTATGATATGGGTAAGATCCCTTTCACACATGCGGACCGTCCGGTTTTTAGGCGGACCTGAACAGAGGCAGCATACAGTCCTATGGAGCGAAGGATGTCAGCGGTGACATGTCCGCTGACATCCGATCCGCTAAATTCAGACGGATGGAAACCCTATTTTCCAGCCATCTGCGGATCGGATGAAAACAGACAGGCGGATCCGTTTTCATCCGATCCCCCATAGCGGAGAGCAGAGATCTGATAGGTCCGTCTCTCCACAGTGAGCAGAGACGGACCCGTCATCCGCCGGCTCAGCGGGGATCAACAGAGCGATCCCCGCTGAGCAAACGGAGTCCGTCCAAAAGAGACATTATGTGTGAAAGGGGCTTTACTGACACTTTAAATCTTTTTTGTCTTGGTGCCAGAAGATTATCTCTAGGAAAAGTGTACAGCTAGACCCAAAATAAGTCTGAAACTATCCCAAAAACATCTTAGAGCCAGAATGACCAGAAGTCATTTGAAACATTTGTTCCATACACCACTGATCTGTCTTGTGTATATAAAAAAAACTCTTTTAACTGTAAAGCCAACGATCCATACAGAACTGGAAGCAGGCAGCACTGCTGTGTGTTTTCACATTACAAAATGCCATATGACCATTTACAGGACGTAATAGAAGTAGACTTGCTGCTGAATTTAGCATGGAAGTCTTAAGCAAATCTCATTGACGGACCGTAACTGCCAGATTTCCTACACTGGCAGATATCTTTTTAAACAATAACAGTTGTAACTCTTACAATACGCTTAATACACTACACATAAGTTGGTCTTAACAGGGAAAAGCCAATGAAAATGAGAATTACTGCTTACGCATCTGAGAAAAAATTCTTGCTTAAAATTCACAAATTATACGTTCATTTATGTTTCTAGTTTTCATTTTAAAAGACCCTGTCAAGTTAACCGGAAAGTAAAGATGTGTTCCAGCACTGAAGCCTCGGTCAGTTTCTTATGCATTCAGCACTTCCTTGATAGTTGGATGCCTCTGTTCCCCACTGTGCACTGTGGTTACATCCTCTGACCTCTGAATCACTACAGGACTCAGCAGTGATGTAGGGGTCCGAGGACTGAACTACAGCACATGGCAGGGGACAGAGGCATCAGATACTTTTGAATGCCATAGAGACTGATAGAGACTGCAGTGATGGAGCAAAGGAAAGGTAGTAGATACAAGCTGCTGGTGAGGTAAGTATAGGATCAGTTTGCTTGATAGGGTCACTTTAAATTTTACAAATGTAGGGTTTAAAGAGCTTTTCCTATTTTTAAACTTGGATCCCTAATTACTACAAAGACGCAACTTGTCCTTACTAGCCACATATAATACGGCAAAACCTATGGTTAATTGGGTTTTGTTTGGAAAAAAGATTGGAAATTGGAAAATGTACTTTATAGGCACACACGTAGAATTTGTAAAAATAAATTGAAGTTTTTAATTGGATAGAGTTAAAATCATGGTTTACAAACATATATTAAAAAAGAAAAGAAAACAATATAATGTTATATGACCCCAAGGACTCGAATAACACCTCCAAATTATATATTAATCTAGTCTCATATAATACAGCAAAACCTATGGTTAATTTGGTTTTGTTGTCTAAAGACTAGCCAAAGAAGTTAGGTAGTGGTACCGGCTGAATAAGAACCAAAGATTTGACTACCTTTGGGCTTTGTTATGCTGTTTTGTTTGCTGAAAGTTCCATAAACAATCATACTAAACTCAGCCAAATGTATATTAGATAATAAGAGAAAGTGGCAGGCTCTACCAGACACCTCTGGAGGTGAACTCTCTGTATTTTCCAAGGCTTTACATGGCAGGTGTTTGGAATTCCCCACATACAAAAGACCATTGACCGAACTTGCCAAAATTAGATCAGGTATCTGTCATATTATATCTTTGGGTGCTTTTTTTTTTTTTTTCATCAATAGATTTTTATTGTTTTACATCAGATACATATAAAGACAATGTATACATTGTACTTGACCACATAGAATCGCATGTTGATCAGTGAACATAAACATATTTGTGGATCTGCTAACAGGAAATTCTATTTTGAGAGTTATGCAGAAAATATAGGTTTTCACATATTCATATTGTAACTTTATAGCTTTCCCCAGGAACCCTTATTGGGATCTCTTTTGTTGCCTGGGGGAAATGCCATGGTTGAGCATTATATAACCCATATTCAAACAGTGTGTGGACTATTGAAGTCTAACTCGTTACTATATCACGACTTTACCAACTGAGTTACAGCTTTGTTAAAAAAATTTTGCGGCTCCAGACCACCGTTCCCCTGGTAACCATTTGTTTTTATTCTTAGTCAAGTAGCCACCGCTAGAAGCCATGGTCAGTTCGTATACGTAGTGTAGGTTTACCAAGTCTATTGTGTCTTTGGGTGCTTTTAACCCTATATTTGTGTTGCATTTAGGTGTCAAGATGCCTGTTGTTACCTTTATGACCCCTTTTTGTGCTTCTGTCTGATTTTATTTTCTTACTAGGATCTGACTTCTTCTGACCTCATGGCTAAAGGGCCGTACACACTGGCCAAATATTGGAGAGCATCAGCTGGTTCAATAGAAACCAGCCGACTTTTGGCCCATGTGTATAGCAGCTGGTCTGACAGAAGCCGAAAAAGGTCTGCCGAATACATTCCGATTAGTGCTGAGTGGTGTATTCTGGCGGGGGGGGGGGGGGACATCCCCCTGTCAGAACACAATAGCTCAGCGGGGGAGATTGCTGTACTAACATCGGATTGTTATTACAGCGGCTCCTCCTGAGTGTGTACTAGGCTTAAGCCCCTCCAAGAGATATTCTGATGTCTAATGAGATTACTAGTGGTCAGGAAAAGCAATCTTACTGGACAGCGGCATGGCAGTTAGTAGACCTTGGAAAATGGGAAACTGCGCTCTGAGATGATGAAAAGCAGCTGACACTCACTTGGACAAATCATTTAAACAAATAAATAAAATAATAGTGCAGCGCTGTAAAGTGAAACAAATAATGATACTGTACACCAGGGGTCACAAACTGGTGGCCCTCCAGCTGTTGCGGAACTACAAGTCCCCATCATGCCTCTGCCCGAGGGAGTCATGCTTGTAACTGTCAGCCTTGCAATGCCTCATGGGACTTGTAGTTTTGCAACAGCTGGAGAGCTGCCAGTTTGAGACCCCTGCCGTACACTAAACAAGTATGAATGCAATAGATGTGACATACCGTAAAAAACTGTTACTATGCACACAATTAGCAAAACATGAAATGCAACAGCAAATTCAGATGCGAATAACATGCTATGATCAAAAAAGCAAAAAATGCTAATAAATGTATAACATTCAATGACTCCAAAATTAAAGTCCAGTCAAAGGGAAAAAATAAAAGATGAAAAGTGAGTAATGGATAATGAAAAAATAGTCCTCCAAGAAGTTGAAATCCTTAAGTGAAGATGAAGATACTCATGTGAAGGCACAATAGAAAAAACACTGGTTTGTGCAATCCACCACCAAGGAGTAAAATGGGCACGCTTACCAGAAATTGTGGACTCATATACTGGTTTGTAATGCGTCAACCAAGCATATGTGAGGTAATGCCTCAACCTTGTCCAGCTGTATCGGATGAATGGTCTGTATACACTCCGTCACCATTTGAATGAAGAGATCCACTTTAAACAGACAGACTCCCAACAGAGAGCATACATCAGAAATTAAGACCTTTGTGGTGGATTGCACAAACCAGTGACCAGTGTTCTTTCTATTGTGCCTTCACATGGGTATCTTCATCTTCACTTAAGGATTTCAACTTTTGGTGAACTATTTTTCATTATTCATTATTCACTTTTCATCTTTTATTTTTTCACTTTGAATTGACTTTAATTTTGGAGTCATTGAATGTTATACCTTTATTAGCACTTTTTGCTTGTTTTTATTATAGTACCTTATTCACATCTGAATTTGCTGTTGCATTTCATGTTTTGCTAATTGTGTGCATAGTAACAGTTTTCTATGTCATATCTATTGCATTTATACTTGTTCAGTGTAAGGTATCATTATTTTTTCAACTTACAGCGCAGCACTGTTAGTTTATTTAGTTAGTAGACCTTAGCCATCCAATCAGGAAACATAAAAATGAGAATCTTGTGATGCCTGCTGTTAGGCAGGACATTTACAGTTAAAAAATACTGTTAACAATTAAGTAAGGTTTACTCAAAAGTGATGTCATCGGATAGCCCCGATGATGTTACTTTGACGAAATGCGTAGGGTGGAGCATAGCATCTGACTAAATCACATCCTGCAGATGATGGTGGGACAGTGATGAGATGGTGTTTTATTTACAGGCGTCCTTGTACCTTTCTAAGTTTTACTCTTGTATTTATTTATTTTATGATTTATTTTTTTATTTATTTCAGGTACTTGTATAGCGCCGTCAATTTACACAGCGCTTTACATATACATTGTACATTCACATCAGTCCCTACCCTCAATGAGCTTACAACCTAAGGTCCCTAACACACATTCATACATACTAGGGCCAATTTAGACAGGATTCGATTAACCTACCAGCATGTCTTTAGAGTGTGGGAGGAAACCGGAGTACCTGGAGGAAACCCACACAGGCAGAGGGAGAACATGCAAACTCCAGGCAGATGGTGTCGTGGTTTTTATAAATAAATTTGAAGTTTTATCTTTACTTTTGTGGAGCGCTTATTCCCTTGCACAGTATGATGCTGTATGAGGATGGACATTCTGAGTAGATGAATGGTTGGCCAATTTTTCCATTTCATCTATAAGTGCTGTTAGACCTCTTATACTATTGAGGTATAAATATTTGGTAAGAGCCCACAGTGTTACTGGTGGTGGAGAGTGATCTCACTAGGGAGCTTAGGGCTAATGCCCTGTACACACGGTCGGACATTGATTGGACATTCCGACAACAAAATCCTAGGATTTTTTCCGACGGATGTTGGCTCAAACTTGTCTTGCATACACACGGTCACACAAAGTTGTCGGAGAATCCGATCGTTCTGAACGCTGTGACGTAAAACACATACGTTGGGACTATAAATGGGGCAGTAGCCAATAGCTTTCGTCTCTTAATTTATTCTGAGCATGCGTGGCACTTTGTCCGTCGGATTTGTGTACACACGATCGGAAATTCCGACAACGGATTTTGTTGTCGGAAAATTTTATAGCCTGCTCTCAAACATTGTGTGTCGGAAAATCCGATGGAAAATGTGTGATGGAGCCTACACACGGTCGGAATTTCCGACAACAAGGTCCTATCACACATTTTCCATCGGAAAATCCGACCGTGTGTACGGAGCATTACAGTGCCTTGATAAAGTATTCATTTTTCAAGGCACTTTTTTTCAAGTATTCAATCTGACAGAGCTTGAGCTATTGTGCAAAGAAGAATGGGCAAAAATTTCCCTCTCTAGATGTGTAAAGCTGGTAGAGACATCCCCAAAAAGACTTGCAGCTGTAATTGCAGTGAAAGGTGGTTCTACAAAGTATTGACTCAGGGGGGCTGAATACAAATGTACACCACACTTTTCACAGATTTGTAAAACAATTTGAAATCCATTTATCATTGTCCTTCCACTTCACAATTATGTGCTACTTTGTGTTGGTCTATCACATAAAACCCCAATAAAATACATTTACGTTTTTGGTTGTAACATGAAAAAATGTGGAACATTTCAAGGGGTATGAATACTTTTTCAAGGCACTGTATGAAGTGTTCCTGTTCGCATATTATTTGTTGGGTTATGAAGAATCATTTGCGGGACATTTGGACTGCACTATAATTGTATAAATCACTATTTGGATTGTTTTGATTCACTTTTATATGATGGCATATGTTATTTGCATAAATAATGTATGGTTTCATTTAAAATTGTCTTATCATACTGTATATGAGGGAATGTGTGGCACTGAATCTAATAGAGATAACAAATGCTGTGTGTAATGCTTGTAATACAGAACTAAACGTCACTGTGAGGTATAGGAGGGCATGAAGTAATGTGTGCTACTGAATACAGATGTAGTAGAGATAAGGATTAAAGCAACTGCAAGTAATAGAAAGCTGTAAAGCACCGAGTATAATAAAGAAGTGTAGGAAATTGTGTGTAATGTAAAGACATAGGAAACTGCATGTAATACAGAGATACGGAGCACTGTGTAACAGGAAGACATGAGGCAATGAGTAGCACTGAATGTAACATAAATGAAAAACACTGTGTAATACAGAGGGGTAAGGCACTGAGTGTAGGAAAGAGGTGTAATGGGTACAGTAGAGAGGTTTGTAAATACATGAGGTGTTATGTGTAATAGAGGCTTGATGTCTTGCATTTAACAAAGGGACATAGGACACTGCATGTGTTTACATTGCCACCAGCGAGATCTGCTACAATGCAGCTACTACTTTAGGTTGTGTACATTATTACATTTCCTCTACCTATCAGTGCTGAGTAAATGATTGACAGGTACTACTGCAATCCCAATGACATAGACAGGTGTCACTGGGAGCAGGTCAATAAGTTATGACTGCACACATCCTCTGTACATGTCATATATTTTTTTCATTATGTCTGCAGATAGTCCCAGCTATCTGTACATTTCTTCCTTGCAGACAGTGAGCTCTTATGAAGGTATGGGGTGTTTGAGTACCTATGAAGGCAGAAGGGAGCATGAGTATTCATGGAGGTAGGAAAAGTTATGAGCACCTATGGTGATAGGAGAATGTATGAGTATCTAGGAGGGCATTTGAGCACCTATTGAGGTCTGACGTGAGTACTTGTGAAGGTAGGGGAGCGTATGATTACCTATGAGGGTAGGAGTGTGTGTGAGTACCTGTGAAGGTAGGGGGGTGCATGGGTGCCTGTGGAGGTAGATGGATGTATGAGCACCTATGAAGGTAGGAGGATGAATGGGCACTTACTGTGTAAAAGTAGGAAAATGCATAAGCATCTTTGGAAGTAGGAGGGTGCATGAGCACCCGTGGAGGTAGGAGGATGCATGAGTACCTATGAAGGCAGAAGGAGGTATGAGTAACTATGAAGGTAGAAGGATGCATTAGTACCTAAGAAGGTAAGAGGATGTGTGAGTGCCTGTGAAGGTAGTAGGGTGCATGATTACCTATGGAGGTAGTAGGATGTATGAGTACCTCTGAAGGCAGGTGGGCTTATGAGCACAGATGGAGGTTAGAGGACATGTGAGTAACTGTGAAGATAAGAGGATGTGTGAGTACCTGTGTAGACAGGAGGATGCGTAAGTAGCTATGAAAACAGGAGGATGTGTGAGTAAGTACCTGTGAAGAAAGGAGGATGCGCGAGTACCTGTGAAGACAGGAGGACATGGGAGTACCTGTGAAGGTAGGAGGACATGGGAGTACCTGTGAAGGTAGGAGGACATGGGAGTACCTGTGAAGGTAGGAGGACATGGGAGTACCTGTGAAGGTAGGAGGACATGGGAGTACCTGTGAAGGTAAAAAGGTGCATGAGTATTCATGGAGTTGGAGAACTTATGAGTATCTATGCAGGTAGGTGTATGTATGAGTATCTATTAAGGCAGGAGGGTGTATGAGCATCTATGGAGATTAGAGGAGGTGTGAGCACCTATAGAGGTAGAGGGAGGTGTGAGCGCGTATGGAGGTAGGGGGAGGTGCAGGAGGTAGGAGGAGGTGTGGAGGTAGGAGGAGGTGTGAGCACCTATGGAGGAAGGAGGAGGTATGAGCACCTATGACGGTAGGGGGAGGTGTGAGCACCTATGACGGTAGGGGGAGGTGTGAGCACCTATGACGGTAGGGGGTGGTTTGAGCACCTATGGAGTTAGGGGGAGGTGTGAGCACCTATGTAGATAAGAGGAGGGGTGAGCACCTATGGAGGTGTGAGCACCTATGGAGGTAGGAGAAGGTGTGAGCGCCTATATAGATAGGAGGAGGTGTGAGCGCCTATATAGATAGGAGGAGGTGTGAGCACCTATTGAGGTAGGGGGAGGTGTGAGCCCCTATGGAGGTAGGAGAAGGTGTGAGCCCCTATGGAGGTAGTAGGGGTGGAGGTGTGAGCCCCTATGAAGGTAGGAGGAGGTGTGAGCACCTATGGAGGTAGGGGGAGGTGTGAGCCCCTATGGAGGTAGTAGGGGGACGTGTGAGCCCCTATGGAGGTAGTAGGGGGAGGTGTGAGCCCCTGTGGAGGTAGGAGGAGGTGTGAGCACCTATGGAGGTAGGGGGAGGTGTGAGCCCCTATGGAGGTAGGAGAAGGTGTGAGCCCCTATGGAGGTAGTAGTAGGGGGGAGGTGTGAGCCCCTATGGAGGTAGGAGGAGGTGTGAGCCCCTATGGAGGTAGGAGGAGGTGTGAGCACCTATGGAGGTAGGAGGAGGTGTGAGCACCTATGGAGGTAGTAGGGGGAGGTGTGAGCCCCTATGGAGGTAGTAGGGGGAGGTGTGAGCCCCTATGGAGGTAGTAGGGGAGGTGTGAGCCCCTATGGAGGTAGTGGGGGAGGTGTGAGCCCCTATGGAGGTAGGGGGAGGTGTGAGCCCCTATGGAAGTAGTAGGGGAGGTGTGAGCCCCTATGGAGGTAGGGGGAGGTGTGAGCCACTATGGAGGTAGTAGGGGGAGGTGTGAGCCCCTATGGAAGTAGTAGGGGAGGTGTGAGCCCCTATGGAGGTAGTAGGGGAGGTGTGAGCCCCTATGGAGGTAGTAGGGGAGGTGTGAGCCCCTATGAAGGTAGTAGGGGTGGTGTGAGCCCCTATGGAAGTAGTAGGGGAGGTGTGAGCCCCTATGGAGGTAGTAGGGGAGGTGTGAGCCCCTATGGAGGTAGTGGGGGAGGTGTGAGCCCCTATGGAGGTAGGGGGAGGTGTGAGCCCCTATGGAAGTAGTAGGGGAGGTGTGAGCCCCTATGGAGGTAGGGGGAGGTGTGAGCCACTATGGAGGTAGTAGGGGGAGGTGTGAGCCCCTATGGAAGTAGTAGGGGAGGTGTGAGCCCCTATGGAGGTAGTAGGGGAGGTGTGAGCCCCTATGGAGGTAGTACGGGAGGTGTGAGCCCCTATGGAAGTAGTAGGGGAGGTGTGAGCCCCTATGAAGGTAGTAGGGGTGGTGTGAGCCCCTATGGAAGTAGTAGGGGAGGTGTGAGCCCCTATGGAGGTAGTAGGGGAGGTGTGAGCCCCTATGGAGGTAGTAGGGGAGGTGTGAGCCCCTATGTATGGAGGTAGGAGTCAGAAGCCCGGTATCTGTAGATAAGGATTATATTTTTTTTTGGCCGGGGTGGTAACCCAGGAGAAGTCCCTCTCCCCCTCCTCCTCCTCCTGGGTCCCTCCCCCGCCTGAGCATCTCCTTCCAGCGGAGTGTCGGCGGAGGAGCCGCTCATAGTGACCCGGGCTCATCTCGGTGACAGCTCCATCACATTCCTCTGAGCGGTGGATGTCACCTGTGGAGCGGCCGTCCCTCCCCCACACACCGGTCCGGTGCACCTGTACACAGCGGAAGTGAGCTGACAATCACACCGGACAAGGTCACGGACTGGACGATGGTTGCCGCTCAGTGAAGTCAGTTGGAAGCCCCGATCGCCGCCAGCATGGATCCCGGGGTGGAGGTGTCGATGTGGCCGGTGTGTAGCAGAGGTGCTCCGGAGGAGGAGGAGAGGGAATGTCCGCTCCGGGGGACCGTGCAGGGACTCCAAGCCGAGATGGAGGAGTTCAGGCGCGGGGTGGAGAGGCAGCTTGAGGACGTGCTGCGCCTGGCGGGGCCCCTCTCCCGGTCTGTCACCGACCTGCAGAGCGAGAACCGGAGGCTGCGGGAACAGGTGGACAAACTCAGCCGCCAGGTGGAAGTACTGAGCCGGGCTGCGGGGCTGAGCGGGGACGGACAGACCAGGTACTCCAGCCATGCGCTGCTCTCCGTCTCCACCAAGGCGGCTCAGGTCAGTTCTCTACATGAGAGGTACTTCTCATCCCAGGGGGCAAGGAGGGGGACCTACCCATCTCAGGGGGGCAAGGAGGGGCACCTACCCATCTCAGAGGGGCACCTACCCATCTCAGGGGGGGCAAGGAGGGGGACCTACCCATCTCAGGGGGGGCAAGGAGGGGGACCTACCCATCTCAGGGGGGGCAAGGAGGGGGACCTACCCATCCCAGGGGGGCAAGGAGGGGGACCTACCCATCTCAGGGGGGGCAAGAAGGGGGACCTACCCATCTCAGGGGGGGCAAGGAGGGGGACCTACCCATCTCAGGGGGGGCAAGGAGGGGGACCTACCCATCCCAGGGGGGCAAGGAGGGGGACCTACCCATCTCAGGGGGGGCAAGGAGGGGGACCTACCCATCTCAGGGGGCAAGAAGGGGGACCTACCCATCTCAGGGGGGGCAAGGAGGGGGACCTACCCATCTCAGGGGGGGCAAGGAGGGGGACCTACCCATCTCAGGGGGGGCAAGGAGGGGGACCTACCCATCCCAGGGGGGCAAGGAGGGGGACCTACCCATCTCAGGGGGGGCAAGGAAGGGGACCTACCCATCTCAGGGGGGGCAAGGAGGGGGACCTACCCATCTCAGGGGGGGCAAGGAGGGGGACCTACCCATCTCAGGGGGGGCAAGGAGGGGGACCTACCCATCTCAGGGGGGGCAAGGAGGGGGACCTACCCATCTCAGGGGGGGCAAGGAGGGGGACCTACCCATCCCAGGGGGGCAAGGAGGGGGACCTACCCATCCCAGGGGGGCAAGGAGGGGCACCTACCCATCCCAGGGGGGCAAGGAGGGGCACCTACCAATCTCAGGGGGGCAAGGAGGGGCACCTACCCATCTCAGGGTTGCAAGGAGGGGCACCTACCCGTCCCAGGGGGGCAAGGAGTAGCACCTACCCATCCCAGGGGGGCAAGGAGGGGCACCTACCCATCTCATTGGGGCTAAGAGGGGCACCTACCCATCCCAGAGGGGCAAGGAGTGGCACCTACCCATCTCAGGGGGCAAGAAGGGGGACCAGGGGGCAAGGAGGGGCACCTACCCATCTCAGGGGGCAAGAAGGGGGACCAGGGGGCAAGGAGGGGCACCTACCCATCCCAGGGGGCACTACTTATATGGGGGTGATGAGGGGACATTACCCATCACAGGGGGCACTACTTATCACAGGGAGCAATGAGAGGGACCTACCTATCCCAGGAGGCAATGTGGGGGGGGGCTACCTATTAGAGGGGGCACTACTTATCACATGGGGGCAATGAGGGGACATTGCCCATCACAGGGGGCTCTACTTATCACAGGGAGCAATGAGAGGGACCTACCCATCACAAGGGGCAATGAGGGGGCATTACCCATCACAAGGGGTCATAGAAGGGGTTTGTTCTATCTATCCCAATTCCAGGCAAAACTTTTTTTTTTTGTTTGGAACTTTTATTGAGTTTTTGCTGCTGTCCATTTCCTTATTGTGGAAATATCCTTTCACTTCCCTGTCCCAGTGTCACCAGGAAAATTAAATAAATGAGGGGTAACACGTGGCACATGGACAGGAAGTCAGGGCAGTTAAAAAAAATCAAAGCCTGATGTTCTTGTCCCATACCAGTCCTGTGACACTAAAGCGTGTCCCCCATCCCCACTTTTTAGTTAGGCCCTACAAAAATGAAAACGTGAGTGGCCAGGGGGTGGTGAAAATGGGCAGTTGATCCGCTTTCTTATTAAACCCCCACCATCCATCTAAAAGTGGACATGGCAGCCGGAGGGGCTGGTACACATACATGCTGCAGCTGGGATGCTTTCCTTCGTGGCATATTTAACTCAGCATCTCAAGTTTGACAGGAGGCATCTGATCCACTGTTGGCTGTTGGGGGGGTCTTCTACAGTGCCGATATGCAGGAGCGTGCAACATTGAGCAGGTGGTTCAATATAGTTTTTTGTAGGCAACTGTCAGAATAGACATGCAAAAATAAAAAGGATTGGGCCTTTTATAAGTGCCGAAACCTTCTCTTAGAATAATTATCCATACAACATCATAAATTTAAAAGTTAATTTTACTATATATAGCTTAAAATATGTCTATTCGAAATAATAGACATCCTTTAAAAACATGAAATTGTTATCACAACTCATTGTAATAACACAAGCTCCCCCCCCCCCCAATAGACATAGTAGCTCCTCCCCAAGGAAATGCTATATCTAGAACTCATATGTAGGCATGAAATCACTGTGCACAGGGCAATATATCGCATGAGAGAGGAAATGCAGAATCCAACGCGTTTTGCCTTGTCTTCTTCAGGTGATGGAGGGGAATGATACAATAGAGTTGAATGAGTATATATTGACTTTAGGAGAGCCACTTAAGGTGTTACACATTCCTGCCAGAGCAGTCAGACACAGGACTGGGTGCCTAATGACACATGCCGGGCGGACATACAGGCCAGACAGAAGAGCTTCACCAAGAGGCCACAAGTTCAGTCTACCGCATAGGGCAGTGATGGTGAACCTTGGCCCCCCAGATTTTTTGGAACTACATTTCCCATGATGCTCCACTACACTGCAGAGAGTATGAGCATCATGGGAAATGTAGTTCCAAAACATCTGTGGTACCAAGGTTCGCCATTACTGGCATAGGGGTTAGTAGTCCAGGCTATTGATTTCAAAGGTTATAAAGAAAGGCATTAAGAAAACTTGTGTTTGAGGTATATACAAGTCCCAGTGACAAGGATGGTATACAAGGTATCTTAGTTTTATGTCCAACAAAAGGGGCGCCACTGCTGATCTATTCACAACTACCGCAGAGTGCCAGCTGGACACATAGCTGCCGCTTCCCAAAGTACCTTAAAAAAAAAGACTTTGCTCATCTGCAGCTGCTCTCTGCTTACATAAGAAGCAGGAGCAGGAGCCATTGTCTCCTGCTGATGTCAGTAAAATCCTGTGAGCAGAGACCAGGGGGAGGGTTTGGGATGGAGGCGGGGCTGGGCCATGCTGTGTGTGTTACTAGACGTACACAGCCCAGCTCAGGATTGAGCCACGCAGGTACAGCCCCACAGGAAGCAGCTTCCAGTGGTGGCACGCTGAGAAGAGGAGGAGCCCAGAGTCCTGTTTTTCACCCATCTTCTTCAATTTTTCAGTCAAAGGTTGTCAAACTGGGTGGGGCCAACGGGGTCACCCACAGCTCAAATATCAGCCGATTCAGCAGGAACCAGATGAGATTTAACTGATGTATATGGGTAGCCTTAGTCAATTCTACAAGTTAGTTGTGTAGCTTACACCATAGTGTGCCATGTATTCTATCTGTTAGCAATCGATTCTTATCTTTAGAAATCAAAGAGGAGCTCCAGTCGTTTTTATGTTTATTAAAAGTCAGCCGCTACAAAAAGTGCAGCTTCTGACTTAATAAAGACACATTCGCCTGTCCCATGATCCAGCGATGTGCTCACCCGAGCCGCTGCTTCTCTCCCTCTCCCCAGCATTTCAACTGTGGGCACCCGACTGTGACAGCTTGTGGCTTCACAGCCGGATGCGCACTGCACATGCGTGAGTTGCTCTGTGCCTGCTGAATGGTCTGGCAGTCTTCTGGTATCTGTGATGTGTCCCAGAGGATTACAGGGAGGAAAATAACGAACATATTAAACTTACCTGCTCTGTGTAATGGTTTTGCATAGAGCAGCCCAGATCCTCCTCTTTCTGAGTCCCTCTTTGATGATCCTGGCCCCTCCCTCCTGTTCAGTGCCCCCACAGCAAGCAGCTGGCTATGGGGGCACCAGAGCCGGGCCACAGCTCCCTGTGTCTGGTGCACCAGCCCGGCCTCACCCCCTTTCTCTCTTCATTAGCTGTCTGACTGTGACAGGAGCGGGAGCCAATGGCACCGCACTGCTGTCTCAACCAAAGAGGAGGGGAGTCCCGGGCAGCCGAGACACTCCTGGAACTAGATGGGCTCAGGTAAGTATGAGGGAGGTTGCTGCACACTGAAGGATTTTTATCTTAATGCATAGAATGCATTCTGCCTTCTGCCTTTACAACCCCTTTCAGCTCAGATCATAGTTGAGCTGAGCGGAAGGGGGAGTGGGTACTTGTCAAAACTAGGTATTGGCCACCTCCCCCCAAAAAAAAATGACATGCCAAATGTTGCAGGGGAGGGAGTGCTTAAAGGGGAACTTCCCCTTTTGGGTGGAGCTCCACGTAAACTGCTTGGGACTTTTGTATCATGATTGTAACTCGAAACAGCTGTTGCACTTTGGAGGGTCAAATAAATTGTATAGATTGAGTAATTGAAATTGTAATGAAACTAGCCTGCATGCAGATAAACTGTATCTCTTAATTTTTAATATTAAACACTAAGTAATCCTTTAAATAAATACAAAGTAATATAAAACACACATGACAATATTATGTTGTAATATTTATACTTTTGGAGAGTTTTTAGAGCTGTTCTTGCCAAATGCTGAACTCTTGAATTTGTAAAAAATGACTAATAAGACAGGTGGGTCATCTCATTCTCTCCATACAAGCCAAGAGGAACATCTTGAACACAAAATCCCATAGAATGTCTTCAGCAGGAGGAATGTTCAGATGCATAGTGCAGTATAGTTGCAATTTCAGTTTTTTGTGGAAAAGTGCTAATTTCTTCAAGTTTCCCAACCAATTTTAACCTCTTTTGCTGTGTTTTATCAAAATGTGTCGCATGTAGAGCAGCCTTTCTCAACCGGGTCACGAGGGGTGCCAAGTCGTGTGGTTCAAATTGAGCTCCTGCGCCGACCTGTACATAGGCACAGTTAATCAAACACAAACAGTCAGCGCAAAAAACTTCACAAGAACTAAAGCTGCTGAACACTTAAGGCAAATATATAAGTCCTTTCAAGATCTACAATAACAGATAGTGCAGCGCTGAAGAGAAAATTTAACAACTATAAATAATGATAAATGTCCATATAAATTAATGTGCAGAAAAAATATAAATGTAGTAGAGAAGCCGGAAGCGTCAACGGTGGTAAAGGGTGCTTCATGCAAAATCTGAAGTGCTCCTTAATCCGTGCTCACATCACTTGCTAGCCAAACCGCTCACCTTGCTACATGGACCCCTGAGCTAACAGGAAGGTCACACAGGCATTCACCACCAATGGTGGTCGGGGGTAAATCTTGAATGGAAAGCCAGGCACCTCTTTCATTTAATAGCTTAAACGTTTTCGCCGTAATCACATGAAATATAAAGGAATAATATAGTACTCTCTGTATAGCTAAAACTTAGATAATTTATTAAAAAGACAGGTACTCACAAAGGAAGCACTATACCCAGTGCTAGGATAATGGGTGTATGTACATCAAAAGGTGACAGTGAATGATAAGGTGGCTGCAGTGACGTCTAAGGGATAATCCCGCATGCGTATCGTCCAGCAGGACTTCCTCAGCGCTAATCAACTTTACCGCTGAGGAAGCACTATCTGTTATTGTACATAGGCACAGCAGGAGCTTGGTCAGGAAAGTGAAGGTATTTTCTCGACTGTCAATTTACGCAGAACTTTACATATATATTGTACATTCACATCAGTCCCTAACCCTAAAGGACCTTACAATATAAGGTCCCTAACTCACATTCATATACTAGGGACAATTTAGACAGGATCCAATTAACCTAACAGCATGTCTTTGGAGTGTGGGAGGAAACCGGAGTACCCGGAGGAAACCCACACAGGCACAGGGAGAACATGCAAACTCCAGGCAGGTAGTGTCGTGGTTGGGATTCGAACCAGCGACCCTTCTTACTGCTAGGTGAAAGTGCTACCCACTACACCACTGTGCCGCCCTGTATGATCAGAATTTCTTTTTTAGGGATTGCTTTTCAGAGGCATTTGACAGGTGGTAAAGAGGCAATATCTCACCTTCGCAACCCCTGTTTTAACCCCCTAAATGCAGCATCACTGTGCAATGCATGCTGTTGCGAGTTGGTTGGAGCTCCATTCAGTTGGGGGTATACTTCCAGCCGTGGCCACACAACTCTGGCTGCTACAGAGGGGGAACAGTTGGGAGTGGTTTTACAGCATGCTCCCCCCCCCGCCAAAACATCATGTGTGAACGACCCCTTGGACCACACCCAAAACACACTTCGTTTGCCAATGCCAGCATGCAACCAATCAATCGCTCTGATCCATCAGAATTTCTAAGGAAAGACCAGGAAGAAAAGTGGGATTTTAAAATCCCCAGACCAAGGCACCGACTATGTGACAGCTTATCGCCCACGGAGGTCACCTTCTCATTTTTTTTTTACACTTTAAATAGTCAACAATTTCAAAATGAGCCAGGAGCTTCAAGTTCCAGGTTTCAGGAAAGTGAGCGTCCAGCCCATAGGAGATTGCTCCTGAGCTAATCAGATGAGTAATTGTGTTCTGTAGGCATAATAAAGAATGAGTTTAAGGTGCTTGTGATGGTGTGGAGAGAGAGAAGTAGGCTAAAGAAAAAAGTGTGGTGAGGACAGTCAAGCAAAAGGTTTACAAAGTGGGTAGTAGGTGGTGTGGAAAGACTTTACCCACTTTGTACACCTTGGTGTAGAAAGACTAGTCTAGTGTGGGAAAAAGGTAGTATGAGCAATTGTGAGCAGAAGCTAAATAGTAAATAGCAGGTTCAAGGTATTGGTATGGAAGTGGTATTCACAAGTGGATATTTGAAGGCCTTCATTTAGTTAGGGGGAGAGTGGATTTATCTCAAATTTATTTCATAGTTTGAAACTGGGTTCACACCTCCAACAGATGCGGCTCGCAGCAGAGGTCCGGTGCATCCATGTTCTCCATTTCAGGGACAAATCGGACGAATTTTTGCCTGAATTCAGCCCTGAAACAGAGCCCAAGATGCACAGCACTCCTGTGCAAGCCACTCCTCAACAGAGATATGTGAACCAGCTCCATAGAGAGCCAGTCACAATCTCCTGTCATGCGAATTGGATGCATCTAATTCGCATAGTTGTGAACCCAGCCTAATGGCCCATACACATGATCCAAATATCGTTCGAAAACAGTCGTCCGAGGAAGGATCGTACGATATTCGCATCGTGTGTACACTATTTTCGACAGCCGATCACGACCGTTCATCAGATATTATGCGATTGGACACACACGAAAATTTTCCTTTGTACGATTCCAGATCGTACGATTTTTGTTTAGTCAGTATAGTCATCCGAAAATACAATACAAATACATTACAACACATGACATCACTTCCAGTTTTTTTTGTCTGTCGTACGAAAATTTTCGTGACTTTATTTAGCTATTCAACTTCTACTTGCGACTATTAAGTGAGAACGGTCGTACGATATTCGGAACGTGTGTACAAGGCATTAGTCTGCTTTAAGTTTGACAAGCACCTTAAGTTTTGTGGTGTTTAATAACAATTTTATGTGCATTTATGTTGTGGTTCTGTTGAAGTTATTATGGATTTTATATTTTGCTTTTAAATCAAGGGCTTTCGTAACTATTTGCTATAAACACAATATAAAATATATACGTAAGCTCAATTTATAGCAGTGTTTTAGTTTCGGCTTGACATTTTATAAGACCTTTGGGCTTTGCATGCGAGACTTGAGTGAAAAAGTTTGACAATCGCTTCAGCTTATATTTGTTTTGTTTTTTTTGTGGGTTGTGTATTTTTTTTTTTTTTTTTTTTTTTAATTCTTTTTAGTTTGTGGTGTTTTTATTAAGGCAGATTGAATAACTTCAATTGCTTTCATTGGGAAAAGCTTCAAAAACTCTAGTTCTTCCTAAAGATAAACTTTGGGTAGGTTTAAAGAAAAAAAGACAAAATTCATATTTTTTTTTTTTTTTTTTTAAACTATTGTTTGAGGGAAGTTGGATTCAGGTTATTTTTTAATAGTGTGTGTCCGGCTAGAGAAATCTCTTCAATGTGAATGGGATTCCCATCTCATTCCCATGAGAGTTGTCCCTGAAAAAGAT
Organism: Aquarana catesbeiana; assembly: GCF_042186555.1. Taxonomy (NCBI): domain Eukaryota; kingdom Metazoa; phylum Chordata; class Amphibia; order Anura; family Ranidae; genus Aquarana; species Aquarana catesbeiana. The sequence goes on along the minus strand of NC_133325.1, from coordinate 659,694,293 downwards.
ATCCTCCTTGGAAGTTATTTTGTCACCTCTTGCTCTGGTTACAACTTAACATTTTCGGATTTTCCCACACTTTGTCGTATGTTGACTTTGGTTATGAGATCATGTACAATGGTTTATGGTGGGGACACACACATCAATAGAAACTTGACAATGGATCCAACCTATCCCTACTCTAAATCTAAACTTAAAAAAATGTAAAGGATTTTTTTTTTTTTTTTTTTAATGTCGTCTTCTCACTTCTGCATTGTGAAAGTAATATGCAATTTAAATTTCATCCCAATGCATCTAACACCCATGCATTTCAGTGCATCACAGTAAATTGGTGGGAACCATGTGTCAGGGTGGATTTGATTTAAATCAACTCGATTTAAATCATAATTTTTTAAGAGCAAAGGTCATCTCTGTCCCGCAGCGGCTCCTCCTCTGACCGGCCTTTGACTCACCGACAGTTCCATTCACTTTAATGGGATGGCTGGTGATGCGGCAGTGACACAACAAAGTGAGGGATGTGGCGGCAGCAGATGAGTGGATGCCCACTAACGGGCGCTGCCATGATGGATCTGAAATGACAGGTGCTCTTTAAATGTAAGGATTTATTCTTGCTAATAGTTTGTATCTTTAATATTAGCAAACAAAATGAAGGTTTCCTATTTAGAATAATAAGCTGTCAGGTTAGGAAAACAGCGATATCAGAATAGATTCAATCATACAGTTTGTAGTGTACATAGATTTCCAAAACAATGGGATAAAGGAATATTCCCGAATTTTGTTTTATCTCATGGTTACTGTGAAATTGTGTGAATGCATCAATGCAGTGCATGTTATCTCAGCTTGCAGAGCTTGGATTCATTGAATTAGTTTAACAAAAATGTAAATATTGCAGAAAATACAGCCTCATGCTACATAACTTCATGCTGAATAAACGAAATTATTAATGTATCTTGAATAGAAAACTATCTTTAGATATATTTTTACTCCAAAAGCATTTTTATTAATAAAAAAAAAAAATTTAATTGTTGATTTATATCTACCCTGCCATGTGTGTATTGTAGTGTGTTGCAGTGGTAGCCCATCTAAAATGAACAGTCTGCCTTAACACACTATACTTTATACATGCAAAATAACAGTAAAAAGGGTATCTAATCTAAAAACAAAAGTTAAAATATTTCATCATACCAGTCTTTAGATCGGTGGCGGCCCATCCATAGGGGGTGCCTGGGCACCGCCCCCCCTCCAGGCAGCCACAAAAAAAAAAGTAAAAAAAAAAAAAATTTTTTTATTACTGGCCCTTTCAAAAAAAAAGAAAAAAAAAGGTCCTTAAGTGCACTGTGTTCGGACACAGTGCGACGCTGGACACAGTGCACTTATGGGAGGTGCCACATCTATGCAATTACGAGATTGCAGACGTGGCGCTGCATTTGCGGGCGTTTAGCTCGCCTTGCGGCGTTTTCTGAAGTGCCGAGTAGCTTCCGCCCGGCTATAGTAATATATACTACAGGCGCTGGGCGGAAGCTACTCGGTGCTTCAGATTTGATTGACATCTGACCTGAGTTAGATGTCCCTTCCTGTTTCTTTCTCCCATTGCGCCCAAGAGCGGAAACAGGAAGTATGCTGCTCCATCGCCGCTGCCAGTGTGAAGGAGACACCACAGGAGAGGAGACAGCAAGGTAAGTACCGCTGTGCGGAGAACGGGACAGGGGGGGGGTTTGAAGTGACAGAGGCTGCATTCAATGGGACACAGGCATCCTGCATTTGGGGGGGGGACAGAGGCTGCATTTGGGGGGGGGGACAGAGGCTGCATTTGGGGGGGACGACAGAGGCTGCATTTGGGGGGGACGACAGAGGCTGCATTTGGGGGGGGGGGGACAGAGGCTGCATTTGGGGGGGGGGACAGAGGCTGCATTGGGGGGGGACAGAGGCTGCATTGGGGGGGGACAGAGGCTGCATTGGGGGGGGGACAGAGGCTGCATTTGGGGGGGGGGGACAGAGGCTGCATTTGGGGGGGGGGACAGAGGCTGCATTTGGGGGGGGGAGACAGAGGCTGTATTTGGGGGGGGGGGGACAGAGGCTGTATTTGGGGGGGAGGACAGAGGCTGCATTTAGGGGAGGACAGAGGCTGCATTGGGGGGGTGGAACAGAGGCTGCATTTAATGGGACACAGGCATGCTACATTTGGGGGAACATAGGCTGCATTTGGGGGAGGACAGAGGCTGCATTTGGGGGGGTGGAACAGAGGCTGCATTTAATGGGACACAGGCATGCTGCATTTGGGGGAACATAGGCTGCATTGGTGCATTGGGGGGGGGGGCAGAGGCTGCATTTAATGGGACACAGGCATGCTGCATTTGGGGGGGGCAGAGGCTGCATTTGGGGGGAACAGATGGGTGGAACAGAGGCTGCATTTAATGGGACACAGGCATGCTGCATTTTGGGGGGGCAGAGGCTGCATTTTGGGGGGGGGCAGAGGCTGTATTTGGGGGTGGCAGAGGCTGTATTTGGGGATGGCAGAGGCTGCATTTTGGGGGGGGTGGCAGAGGCTGCATTTAATGGGACACAGGCATGCTGCATTTGGGGGGTACAGAGGCTGTATTTGGGGGGGCAGAGGCTGTATTTGGGGATGGCAGAGGCTGCATTTTGGGGGGGGTGGCAGAGGCTGCATTTAATGGGACACAGGCATGCTGCATTTGGGGGGTACAGAGGCTGTATTTGGGGGGACAGAGGCTGCATTTTATGTGACAGAGGCTGCATGCAAGGACGGACTCTGCTGGGGACGCCTGATGGCATCTGGTGGCAGGCGACGTGGCTAGTGACACGCTCAGGGCTCCCACTGATTCTGCATTCTGGTGAGTTGAATGATTTAATTTTATAATACAATGTAATAATAGAAATAATGTGCTTCAATCATCCTGACACCATAACAACCATGGTGCTGGGATGATTGAAGTGCTAACACCAGATGTTTGGAGTATCTTTATCTGCTGATTGTGAAACTTTCTAGAATACACATATTTCTATTGTTGTGTAGGATCTGGGCCTCCTGTCCCTCCATCAATCGTTCATCTCAGACGCTAACCACACCACCTTAGAGCCACGCCCACTATCTTGATGAAACCATGCCCATTTTTACCAAGTGGGAGGGGTCAAAAAGGAAGGGCGGGGTCTTGCGCCCCCCCCCATCCTAAAACTTTACCAGCCGTCACTGCTTTAGATGTTATCGGAGTTCTTTATTTCAGGGTATGTACATTTTCTGTAGTCTCTTTGTAACTGCTTGTGCACAGAACTGTGATCTCAATGAACGTTATCTTTGGCAATCTTTTGTAAATTGCAAAAAGCCTTCCCCGTGTAATGGAAATGAGGAGAAAAGGAGGAATTTGTAGTCCACATGAAGAGAGCAGCCTAGAGTGACAATGTTTCTCCTTCATAGGTACAGTGCAGTCAGTGTTGTCACTCCAGGGCATAAATTGTGTAACTGGTAGGATCATCAGGCGTGAATAAGTGGAAAAAATGCTAAAATAGGAAACGAATGCAGTCACCACATCCAAGTGCTGGTAAACTGCAAGATATTAAATGTTTATTTTATTTATTTTATTTTATTTCAGGTACTTATATAGCGCCGTCAATTTACGCAGCGCTTTACATATATATATTATACATTCACATCAGTCCCTATACTCTCAAGGAGCTTACAATCTAAGGTCCCTAACTCACATTCATACCTATACTAGGGCCAATTTAGACAGGATCCAATTAACCTACCAGCATGTCTTTGGAGTGTGGGAGGAAACCGGAGTACCCAGAGGAAACCCACGCAGACACAGGGAGAACATGCAAATGTTTATTTTTGGATTTAGATACGCTTTGATGTGTGTATGGTAACTGACCACAACACAGCGGTCAGGTGCGAAGTGAGTCTAAATTAATTTTTTTAAATGCAAGCAGTGCAAGTACCTGAATTTGACCTGATTTTAGCAGAGCACAGACTACGAAAGGGTGAAGCTGCACAAGGAACCATTCAGCTCAAGGCACAGGAAACATGCTGATAAGAGGAGAGAAGACAATTTAGTTCTAGTTTGCTGCTTCTCCTTAACTGTCTAGTCACAGTAGACTCTGCAAAGAATCGCATGCGAATTGAGCTGGAATGCGGTTTCTCGCACCGCTCCTGTGTGAACCCAGGGTTGTCATAGTGACTTTAGCCTGGGTTCACACAGGAGCGGCATGCGATTTGGACAGGTATTGCACTGCATTCCTGTTCAAATCGCACGCCATTCTTTGCAGTGCCTTTTTGAACCCATTTATTTTGTATTGGCTCAAATCGCACCGCTAAGTTATCGGTCCCCAGTATGAGCAAGTACTTAACCAAAAGTATTGGTACTCGACAATAAAAATCCGGTATTGGTGCAACCCTGCCTTTAAAATATGTGCTGTTAACCAAAATGCACGTAGGAAGGAATTCTCACAGGGATGCTTTTGCTTGTATTAGTTTGCAGTGTCAGTGTAGAGAAGATAAGAAGCAAGAAACCTTGTTTAAAAGAGTATCTAAATCTAAAAACAAAGATTGTGAACTAAACTCCAGGAAAAATCCAAATTACCCTTTCATCGGGGCTCTCCCTGCACTGCAAGGGTTGAATGCTTAGTTTTGTCTCGGGTACCATTAACCACTTCCGGACCGCCGAATGCCGATATATGTCCTTATTTTGAAGGAGGATATCGTTGTTATGGCAGCAGCTAGCTGCTATAACCCCGGTATCCTCTTGTTTGGCCAGCGGTTCGCTACAAGATAAAAGTGGTTTCTGCGGCAGATTCGCCGCAAGATCACTTTTATCGGCGGCCCCCCACTGCTTACCGGTGCCCTCCGCTGCTTACCGGAGCCGTCGGTAGCGGTCGGGTCCTCTCTGTGGCTGGGCATGGAGGGGAAGTGAGGGGAAGATGGCCCCCACCCGTCTCCGTGATATTGTAGGGCGGAAGTGACGTCAAAACATCACTTCCACCCATAGCTCTTAAAGGGCCATTTTTTAAATCTTTTTTTTAACTGACAGTGTTTTTTGTTTTTTTTTTAATTGAATTTTAATGTAAATATGAGATCTGAGGTCTTTTTGACCCCAAAACTCATATCTAAGAGGTCCTGTCATGCTTTTTTTTCTATTACAAGGGATATTTACATTCCTTGTAATAGGAATAAAAATGACACAATTTTATTTATTTATTTTTTAAAAACAGTGTAAAAATAAAAGGTAAAATATAAATAATACATTTTTTTTTTTCTTTTTTAACCCCCCCTGTCCCCCTGAGCTCGCGTGCAGAAGTGAACACATACGTGAGTAGCGCCCGCATATGAAACCAGTGTTCAAACCACACATGTGAGGTATCGCCGCGATCGGTAGAGCAATAATTCTAGCTCTAGACCTCCTCTGTAACCAAAACATGCAACCTGTAGAATTTTTTTTAAACGTCTCCTATGGAAATTTTTAAGGGTAAAAGTTTGGCGCCATTCCACGAGCGGGTGCAATTTTGAAGCGTGACATGTTGGCTATCAATTTACTCGGCGTAACATTATCTTTCACAAAAACAAAATAAAAAACAAAATTGGGCTAACTTTACTGTTGTCTTATTTTTTAATTAAAAAAAGTGAATTTTTTTCCCAAAAAAGTGCACTTGTAAGATCGCTGTGCAAATACGGTGTCACAGAAAGTATTGCAACGACCGCCATTTTATCCTCTAGGGTGTTAGAAAATAAAATGTATAATATTTTTCGGGGGTTCTAAGTAATTTTCTAGCAAAAAGAAAACAGTTTTTAACTTGTAAAAAAACACATCTAAAAAAGAGGCTTGGTCCTTAAGTGGTTAAAAAGCAGTTTCACTTACCTTATCCCCCATCCCGTTCACAAAAACACCCATTCACTACAATTCCTGTGGCATTATGGGAATTGTAGTTTCTCATAGTTGAAATGCATGGAAGAGCAGATGTGTATCCATCTCCATTATACCTCCCAGTGCCCAGACAGAGCCATGACATCACTGATTGTTCATCAGAGTTTTCAGCTAAATGGTAGAGTTTTGTTAAAAATGATTAGCAGAAATAATGTACACAAATGTGACGCCAGTGATTGGTTATTTTAACTTACATCCCGGAGTTCATCTATAAGTGCCGGTTCACACAGGGGCGGCACGACTTGCAGGTCGCCTCAGCGAGGCGACCTGCAAACGACTTCTGAGGCGACTTGCAAAACGACTTCTGTATAGAAGTCTATGCAAGTCGCCCCAAGTCGCCCCCAAAGTAGTACAGGAACCTTTTTCTAAGTCGGAGCGACTTGCATCGCTCCTATTAGAACGGTTCCGTAGCACAGAACGGGAGGCGACTTGTCAGGCGACTAGGTCGCCTGACAAGTCGCCCCTATGTGAACCGAGCCTAAGGTGTTTTTCTAGTGGGTCATTTCAAAGATTGGTCACATGCATGCATACATATGCAACAATGTCCAATTAGGAAAGTATGTATATGTTTTCCTTTAAAGCCCCGGAGTCAGCAGATGTAGCTAGGAAAATCTCGCACCGGTTTCAGTTCCATGTGATGGATCTGATTGTGATGAGTCCCAGATGCCTGCTGGGAAACATTCAGAAGAGGCTTGTAAAGGTCAGAGGCCTGCAGAATATTACAGAGTATGTGTCTGCTGGAGCCTGCAACCATTGCAATACCGCAGAGCTCCGCCATATCATTCTACAATAACACAAGTGTTGGTTGCAAAATAACATGACTGCCCTCTGTGGGAGACCAGGGATGTTCTGAGGATTTAGTCAATTCATCTCATGTTCATACTGTGAGCAGTAACTTCTGCCTTTTATTAGGTGCACATGACACAAATCACTACTGCAGATTACCTTTCCCATTCCCCCCAGTCTTGGTGTTTGCTTAAACACATTGGGGTTGATTTATTAAAGGCAAAAAGACTGTGCACTTTGCAAGTCCAGTTGCACAAGGGCATTTGCTCCAGAGCTTGGTAAATGAGGGCAAGCTCTGCTGACCTCCATCATCCAATCATGTGCAAGCAAAAATGTTGTTTATTTTTTTATTTTTATTTTTTTTGGTTTTTTTTCCTTGCATGTGATTGGGGGTATTATTTGCAAAGTGAATCTTCATCTTATTTTTGAAGCAAATGCCCTCGCAAAGTGCAACTGCGTTTTGCAAAGTGTGCAGTCTATTTGCCTTTAGTAAATCAACCTCATTGTGTAGACTGATCAGGATTTAGCATTGAAACATTATTCACTACATTCACAGGATGTGTTTTCAATGCCAGTGTTCTGGTTTATCAGGCCTATATTTGATTTTTTTTTTTTTTTTTTTTATAATGATAAATATACATGTGATTCTATATAATTTGCAAACTAAAGTCTGATATTGCTTTCTAATAGAATCCTATCCTAATTTACTCCCTGAATTCCACTTATAGAAGGGTCGCCGGAGCTTACCAGAAAATACCATGAAAGAATAAGCTATAAACTTTTTAAACCAGGGGTAGGCAACCTTCGAGAGATGGAGATCTACTTGAACACTCATAAAGTCAAAGATCACCGGGCACAGTGTCTCCCTCCCAATAGCCCCCCCCCCCCCAAAAAAAAAAAAACAGTATGACCGACCGACTTTTTATTTTTTTTTGGTAAAATATTTCACTTAGAACAAAAATAAGTATTTCAAGAGAGTACAGGGTTTACCAGTGCATTACACTCAGAATGCAGGGATCAGGAGTGGGCTTTGCTCAGAATGCAGGGTTCAGGAGTGCGTTGCGGTCAGAATGCAGGGTTTAGGGGTGCGTTGCGCTCAGTATGCAGACTTTTCATATTAGCAAGCCGGTTATTGGTTGCTTAGGACCACCCTGTGTCCTAAAAACCAATCACTAGCGGTTTAACATAAAAAGTTCATTTGGCCAGCTCTTCCTTCCGCCCTCCATCCTGAGCTGTGCTTCCTCCCGGTCTCCGCTGATCACAGCAGCGGAGGAGGATGGAGGTGGGAGGAAGCGAGAGAGACTGGGACACAGTTGTGCTCATAAGTTTACACACCCTGGCAGAATTTATGATTTCTTTGCCATTTTTCAGAGAATATGAATGATAACACAACCTTTCTTTCACTCATGGTTAGTGTTTGGCTGAAGCCATTTATTATCAATCAACTGTGTTTTTTTAAATCATAATGGCAGCAGAAACTACCTAAATGACCCTGATCAAAAGTTTACATACCTCCATTCTTAATACCGTGTATTGCCCCCCTTAACATCAATGACAGCTTGAAGTCTTTTGTGGTATTTGTGGATGAGGCTCTTTATCTTCTCAGATGGTAAAGCTGCCCATTCCTCATGGCAAAAAGCCTCCAATTCCTGTAAAATCCTGGGCTGTCTTGCATGAACTGCACATTTGAGATCTCCCCAGAGTGGCTCAATAATATTGAAGTCAGTAGACTGAGATGGCCACTCCAGAACCTTCACTTTATTCTGCTGTAGCCAATGACAGGTCGACTTGACCTTAAGTTTTGGATAATTGTCATGTTGGAATGTTAGCTTTCCGGCTGATGAATGCAAATGTTCCTCCAGTATTTTTTGATAACATACTGCATTCATCTTGCCAACAATTTTGACCAAATTTCCTGTGCCTTTGTAGCTCACACATCCCCAAAACATCAGCGATCTACCTCCGTACCTTTCTTCATAGGCCTTGTTGTCTCCTCTCCCAATGTAGCGTTTATGGTTGTGGCCAAAAAGCTCAAATTTGGTCTCATCACTCCAAATAACTTTGTGCCAGAAGGTTTGAGGCTTGTTTCTGTGCTGTTTGGCATATTGTAAGTGGGATACTTTGTGGTATTTGTGTAGTAATGGCTTTCTTTTGGCGAATCGACCATGCAGCCCATCTTTCTTCAAGCGCCTCCTTATTGTGCATCTTGAAACGGCCACACCACATGTTTTCAGAGAGTCCTGTATTTCACCTGAAGTTATTTTGTGGGTTTTTCTTTGCATCCCAAACAATTTTCCTGGAAGTTGTGGCTGAAATTTTAGTTGGTCTACCTGACCGTGGTTTGGATTCAACAGAACCCCTCATTTTCCACTGCTTGATTAGAGTTTGAACACTGATGATTGGCATTCTCAATTCCTTGGATATCTGTTTAAATCCCTTTCCTATTTTAGACAGTTCAACTACCTTTTCCCACAGATCCTTTGACAATTCTTCTGCTTTCCCCATGACTCATAATCCAGAAACATCAGTGCAGCACTGGATGAAAGATTTAAGGGTCTGTCAGGAGTCCAGAAACGCATTGACCTTTTATATACACACACTAATTACAAGCAAACAGATCACAGATGAAGATGGTTATCTTTAATAGCTATTCAAACCCCTTTGTGTCAACTTGTGTGCATGTTATCAGGCCAAAATCACCAGGGTATGTAAACTTTTGATCAGGGTCATTTGGGTAGTTTCTGTTGTGATTATGATTTAAAAAGAGCAAACATAGTTGATTGATAATAAATTGCTTCTGCCAAGCGCTAACCATGAGTGAAAAATGTTTGTGTTATCATTCATATTCTCTGAAAAATGGCCAAGGAGAAGGCTGGAGGCTGGGAGGGGAGATGAGGACCGGCACATAGAAGGCGGGATTCGGCGGCGCAGGAACCTGTTCACGGTCTACCTGTCACCTAAATGAAACCAATCAATAATTGCGCTATTACAAAATTATATAAGTGATAGCTGCCAGCATGTAACAGTGTGGTGAACAGTGTACAAATGAGTAAATATATAACACATGCAGCGCTAAAAATGTGCGTTTACATATTCAACATCTAACTGTGAAAAAGTGCTGAAAACATAATAGATACCTATTGGGTAATATGTGTATATGTCTAACACATAAACAAATTAAAATAAAAGTCCGTAGAAGTGTGATAGATCATATGATAGTTAAAACCACATGGGGGTTCATAGGCATGGATGGTGCCACAACTTCACATAGGGTGGAGACTGGAACCAACTTTGTATGGAGACACTTCACACATGGATCATCTACGTTTCCAAATGAAGACTGCAAATGGCAGAAATGAGTATCCTTACCAGAAAAGGTGGACACAGTCAACGTACGGTGGAGTGTCTTACAGGCTTGAGGGATCCAACGATCCCAGGGATATCTAGCTGGAGAGGTCCTGACGAGGAGTCCCGTCCAGGGCGACTGTCACCGTTCGAGGGTATGGAAGTTCTCGATCAGGATGTCTCTCTTAGATGGGCGGAATGTGTAAAGAGAAATGACTAGGGCTCAGCAGGGTCCCATTCATGAAAGGAGACAAGAGCAGAAATTCTCCACATAGGGCATGAATCATTTAAATAAAGAGCTTTTATTGAAAAGCTTAAAAAAGTGCTAGACAACGCGCTCCTATGTATAAAACGTGATCACAGGGAAAATAAAATGAAAATAAAATCGTGTGGTAACAAGGCATATATAGGCGTTAGCAACCCGACATGTTTCGGACCATCGTCCTTCTACTGGGGCATAAGCCTGAATACCTGTGCCACGCTCATATATATACTAAAATAATTGTACCAAATGCCAGTCAGCTGTGTGGAACCTGGATAATTACATACCTGTCACCTGCCTGCGGTCGAAAGGTGGACCTTGGTCGAAGGGTTGCCGACCCCTGCTTTAAACCTTAAAATGAGTACAGAAATTTGGCCGGTTCAGCAAGAACCAGCAAAATCTGTGTGTGATCCTCTTTCAATAGAAGTCAACCTTTGTTGAATGACCACCCTGGAAAACTTTCTTTCAACCGGCGGTTTCAGACAATCATCAGTGTATTCTGACAGCAGGGGCATTCCACTGTCAGAATACAATGGCACAGCAAGGGAGGATTCTTCCTGGCTGAATAAAACTATCGTGTCTGCCTAGCTTAACTCCAGGTTTCATTTTGCTTTAAACTGTTTCTAATACTAATACATAAACTGTAGCATCAACTACATACAGTATACAGCACTGTGTTTCGGCAGCAGAGTGGAGACTTCCTGTCCTGTTTCCGAAGCAAAATTGAGTCGGGATGAACTCTGCTTAGCCCTTTACAGGAAGCATTTGTAAATGAATTCAAGGCTTCCTCTGATTGGCAGCAGTGAAGAGGCAGGTGGATGATATCATGATCTGCACCTCAGCCAATCAGAGAAGAGCTGAGCGCTGCTTAGCAAGGCTTACCTCTATCTTGTTCCAGGAATTGGATGGGTAGTCCCTGTACTGCAGCCAAAACACAGCGCTGTATACTGTTGGTAGCTGATGCTATACAGTTTATACAGTGCTGACAGGGAGTGCTTTTCTTGGCAATGGAAACACCCAGTTTGGCCCAAATAAACAAGTAAAATGAAACTTCAGCTAGGCTTTAAAGCTTAACTCCACATGGGAAAACGCAGCTGTCTGCAATAGTAGCCTCCAGAGCTGTCCACTGCAGTACCTCTTTTTCACCACAAGATGTCCTCAGTTTTCTAGATTGAATGGTGCCCAGCTTTAGCTAACCTGGGGCACTGAGGAGATACTGTGAGTGCACTTGGTATGTATTGATGTAGAGAGCAGCATTGGCATCATCACATCAGCGCTGCTTTCTGCAAGGTGCATTCTTCTACAGTTCCAGTGCAGTGATGACAGTGAAGTGAATAACTCCAGAATGACTGCCCTGGGACCAGTATACAGTTTGAGATTTGTAAAATGATAGCTCCTTGCTCAGGCTTCTCAGGTGCTTTACTTCCTATTACTAAGGTTCTTTCCCCTGCCAAAGATTTTCGATAAAGAGAAACAACAGTATCTGAGCACCACAAACCAAAAGCACTATTTAAAGTGATTCTAAAATCTAGTTTGTTTTTTTTGGTTTCAAATAACAAACATGTTATACTTACCTGCTCTGTATAGTGGTTTTGCACAGAGCAGTCCCGATCCTCCTCTTCTCGGGTCCCTTCTTCGGTGCTTCTGGCCCCCATTTTGAGTGCCTCCCTCCTGTTGAGTGCCCCCACAGCAAGCAGCTTGCTATGGGGGCACCCGAGTCAAGCCACAGCTCTGTGGGTCCATTCAGACACTGAGCCATGGCCTGGCCCGACCCTCTTTCTCTCCTCATTGGCTGTCTGACTTTGACAGCAGCAGGAGCAAATGGCGCTGTGCTGCTGTCTCAGCCAATGAGGAGGGGTGTCCCAGACAGCGGAGACACTCCTACAACATCGCTGGATCTAAAGGGGGCTCAGTTGAGTATTAGGGGGGCTGAGAGGGGCTGCTGCACACAGAAAGCTTTTTAACTTAATGCATAGAATGCATTAAGATAAAAAAACCTTCTGCCTTTACAATCACTTGGATTAATTTTTTAATTCTCAAACCAAACTCACCCATCCATCCATGTCTCCATGTTTTATTTTGCTGAGAAATCACTTAGAAAAACACCATCCTAGCATTTTTGGCTGTGATCACCTTGAGTATACTTTCCTATCTGTTTACTAATGTTAGCAGCATAAAAATTCAAAATAGTCAATGTTGATTGAGAGAGTGAAGTTCCACTTTAACTAAGGAAAATGTACTGCACTCTAGTGTGTCCAGAAACAAAATGGTTAAGTAATTTATAACTAGAGACCAGTGCATCTTTTAGATGTTTCACAGGAGGAGGTGTCATGGCTGACTTCAATGTTTTTTTGAACAATGTTAGAGTGAGTCTGTCCTAAGTTTGTCCTCATTAACATACAGTGCAAGAAGCCCGCCTCTACACCTTTTAACTCTGTTAACCATTTGACCGCCAAGCCAGTTCTAACACTTCTCACAAACATGTAAAAATCAGCATTTGTATGCTAGAAAATTACTTAGAACCCCCAAATATTATATATATTTTTAAAGCAGAGACCCTGGAAAATAAAACGGTGGTTGTTGAAATTTTTTATTTTGCACGATATTGCCGCAGGCAATTTTAAAACACACATTTTTAAGAAAAAGTACACTTTAATGAATTTTAGTGCATTCAAACACAATATAGTACTCAATGTTTTGGTGAAATATAAAAGATGATGTTACATCAAGTAAATGGATACTTAACATGTCACGCTTTAAAATTGCATACACCCGTGGAATGGCGACAAACTACAGTACCTAAAATTCTCCATAGGCAACGCTTTAAAAGAATTTACAGGTTACCAGTTTAGAGTTGCATAGAAGGTCTGGTGCTAGAATTATTGCTCTTTAATGTTCACAGTGATACCTCACATGTGTGGTGTGATCCCTGTTTACATATGTGTGCAGGACTTATGTATGTGTTTGCATTTGCGCATCAGCATGGGGGGGGGCATTTTTACATTTTATTTAACCCTTTCATGACTAAGCCTATTTTTGAAATTTGGTGTTTACAAGTTAAAATCCGTATTTTTTGCTAGAAAATGACTTAGAACCCCCAAACATTATATATATTTTTTTAGCAGAGAATCTAGAGAATAAAATGGCGATTGTTGCAATATTTTTTATCACACGGTATTTGTGCAGCGGTGTTTTAAACGCAAATTTTTGGAAAAGTGACACTTTCATGAATTTTAAAAAATCCAAACAGTAAAGTTACCCCAATTTTTTTGTATAATGTGAAAGATGATGTTACGCCGAGTAAATAGATACCAAACATGTCACCCTTTATAATTGCACGCACTCGTGGAATGGCGACGAACTACGGTACCTTTGAATTTCCATAGGCGACGATTTAAAAAATGTTTACGGTTACCAGGTTTGAGCTACAGAGGAGGTCTAGGGCTAGAATTATTGCTCTCGCTCTGACGATCGCGGCGATACCTCACATGTGTGGTTTGAACACCGTTTACATATGCGGGCGCGACTTCCGTATGCGTTTTCTTCGCTGCGCGAGCTCGCGGGGACAGGGGCACTTTTAAAAAAAATTTTTTTTTTTTTTATTTAATTTATTTATTTTTGTACTTTATAAATTGTGTTTAAAATTTTTTTTTTTTTTTTTTTTTTACTTTTATTGCTGTCACAAGCAATGTAAACATCCCTTGTGACAGTAATATGTGGTGACAGGTACTCTTTATGGAGGGATGGGGGGTCTAAAAGACCCCCCATCCCTCCTTTACACTTCAAAGTATTCAGATCGCCGAAAACGGCGATTGTGAATACTGTGTACTTTTTTAAATTCGGCGCCATTGGCAGCCGAGTAAACGGGAAGTGACGTCATGACGTCGCTTCCGCATTTACAAGAAGAAGGCTGGAACGAAGCCGCTCGCAGCTTCTTTCCAGCCCGCCCCCAGCCGCCGAAGGCAGCCGAACGGACACCGGGCCTCCCGATCGCACGGGAGGCCCGGTAACAGTGGCGGGAGGCTCCGGTATAACAGCCGAGCGGCTTTTAGCCGCATCGGTTGTTATACTCGGGTAGCCGATCGCCCGCTGAAAACAACGGTACCGGGATGATGCCTGCAGCTGCGGGCATCATCCCAGTATAACCCCGGAAAGCCGAGTACGCATATGTGCGTTCGGTCGGCGGGAAGGGGTTAAAAAAAATTTACACTGTCCCTTGGATTTTTTTAAATTAACTTCATTACTATCACAATGATTAGCATGGGCTGTGACAGGTCCTCTTCATGGAGAGATCTGGGGTCCATTAGACCCCAAATCTCCCCTTTGCCCTGAAAGCATCTGATCAAACAATCATCTGGTTTCTTGCATCACACAGAGGAGGGCACAAGCACAGCAAGCAGCGGGGGTAATGGGCTCCCCAATCACACGGGAGACCCTGGTAAAGGCCGTGCCGTGTAGAAGTGAGCAAACGGCTGTATAACCTCTCTGATCACTTCTACAGTAAAGCACATCGCAGCCTGAGTAGTAGTCCATCGAGTCTGCCCATTTTATTTATTAAATATTTGTTTTTGTTGTTCTTTCTTTCTTTTTTGGGGGGGGGGGGGGGGTTGTGAGGGAAATTCACCTTAGACCACACTCTGGATCAAGTTTAGAAGTTTTCTTTATTTGACTTGTACGAGGAGACAAGTTACAACAAAAGGACAGATATTTGCCCATTGGTTCTGATCTCTGTGACCCATGCAATAGGGCAGCATACATAGAGTTCCGCCTTATGAGCTCCTATCTGACTTGTCTGTCTTAACAATTGTAAAACTTGCATTTATATACTTTTTACAAGCCTTATCTTAGCCATCTCTCCTAGATATGATTGGTTGCTAAGATCTACGTCAATGTAACTAACCATAAATCTGACACCTTTTCTACAACCAGACAAACTTATTCATTCCCAGAATGCCTATATGTTCAAGTGATTTATAACTGGTTTTGTCCAATTAAAAACACCTGTGTAGAGACAGTATGGCACCCAGCTGTGTTAAATCAAACCCTCCTCGTCCTGATAAGACTTAACCAACTTCAAGGATAACAGATTTACGACTTTGGGAGAATTAACTTTCAATAACCCCACCATATGCGTTCTATGTCTCACTATATAATCCTATATGTATGCATGGTTCATGTATTGGTTCTACAAAAAGGTGTGTGTGTGTGTGTGTGTGTGTGTGTATGTGTGTATATATATATATATATATATATATATATATATATATATATATATATATATATATATATATATATATATATATATATATATATATATATATATATATATACACACACCAAGCCAACTACTTAACTACTTTATTCAATATTGTCTAATTATTAATATATACATACATATCAGTGTTTTCTTAGTTAATGTATTTTAACAGTTTTAATGATGAAGGCACAAGCAGACCTTTGTTTGACTCTGTAAAACTTAATTAATGTAATGTAACTTTCCCATATTACAGGTAATTATTTCTAAACCACCTGTATAAGATGTTCTTATCTTATCAGGCTGTAGCTGTCAAAAGTTTCTTTTCTCATTAGTAAATTAAAAATTAACTATCTTATCTCTGTGATTTATATGCATTTCAATGACTGAAAAAACTCTGTGTAACTTGCATCTATTCTACTTCTAAGCAATCTTTTGCAAGTATGCATTCAATGATTATAAAATAAGAATCTAATTTCTCTAACAGGGTTGTTTTTTTTTCCCCATTAACCTTGTTTGACAATAGATCAGTTTATCCCAAGCATGTTTAAAGCCATTTACTGTTGACTGTCTCACTACCTCTGTTGGTAGTTTATTCCAATCATCAACTAGCTTTGTAGTTCAGTGGGAACCAGCTGACTTTTGATACATGTGTACCACTGTCTGTTCAGCAGAAGCCGGTCATGCTGGAAAATTAGCATTTGATCTGAGTAGTATATTCTGGTTGGAGGAATGAATACAACTGTCAGAATACAGGAGCACAGTGGGAGAAATCCCCACATCACACATCACTGTGTTGATGGCAGGGACATGTCAGGTATTTTTTTTCCTTCAACCCGCTAGTTGAATGAAAAAACTGTGTGTATACCTAAGTTTAGGACAGTGTTTAAATCTAGTAACAATTGATAATTATTGTAAACAAAAATATTTATTTATAATTATGGCAAAGAAAACTGCCCAGCCCCCTAAAAACAAAGCAAGCTACTTATAATTTTTCCTTGCTGCAGGGTCCAGAATAGAACAGGGATGAAGATAGAGCTCTTGTGTTGCTGCTAAGCAGGAATATCTATTTGTCTTCATCCAGTCAGACCATCCCCCACACAGTTAGCAAGCACTTCCTAGGGACACGTTTAACCCTTTGATCGCCCCTGATGTTTACCCCTTCCCTGCCAGTGTCATTAGTACAATACCAGTGCATATTTTTAGCACTGATCACTGTAATAATGTTACTGGTTCCCAAAGAAGTGTCAGGTGTCCGATTTGTCCACCGCAATGTCGCAGTCCCGCTAAAACTAACTGATCGCCGCTATAAGTAATAAATAAAAATGCCAAAAAAAATATCCCATAGTTTGTATTGATTGTATTGATTTTTTTTTTTTACCAAAAAAGATGTAGCAGAACACATATTGGCCTAAATTTGATAAAGAAATTATTATTATTATTATTATTTTTAATTGGATGCGTTTTATAACAAATATATTTTATTCAAAATTGTCACTCTTTCTGTGTTTATAGCGCAAAAATAAAAACCGCAGAGGTGATCAAATACCACCAAAAGAAAGCTCTATTTGGGGGGAAAAAAGGACATTATTTGGGTACAGCATCACGTGACCGCGCAATTGTCAGTTAAAATAACGCAGTACGGTATTGCAAAAAATGGCCTGTTCATTAAGGGGATAAAACTTTCTGGGGCTGATGTGGTTAAGTACTATACATTCTGTATGGACCGTGTACCTGTATGCTAAGAATAAGCTTGCTGGTTGGTAAAAAAGTCAGTCAGCGCTGAAATTATATGTCAAACAAAATTAATCTGAATGTTCTTTGTAAATCTTTACATACATTCTCGGGCAAAGTTGGCCCATAACTGATTACCAAAAAAAACTGTTCCAAATATAATACAAATATGAACAGGGGGGGGGGAAACAACTGTCTTGGATTGACGGCTCTCCTAGAAGTATCACTGAACAGTTTGGAGTTATCAGATGTTATATCTAGAAGTCTCCACTTGTGTCTTTCACTGCTGGACATTTGACATGTAATTCCTTCCTTCCTCCCCCTTTCATGCCATTGTTAAAAATAGCTGACCACTTTAAGTAGCCCCCTTGTCTGGTCATTGTGTCAGACTGTCCTGCAGAGAGCCTGGACAGGAGCTTGTCCTTGTCATGTCCTGTACGTTTCAGGTAAGCGCAAACTTCTCCTCTGGTCAGCTGACTTGTGATGAATGTCAATTTGGAAATATAACTTTCTGAGCAATTCACAAAGGTTTCTGCTTTAGTAACTTCTGGTGATTTTAATTCAAATATATGGTGTTGGTGTGTCATTTTAGGGGGGGCAGTAATAAATGTAAAGCTATACAACCTTCTATAGGTTGGGCTGATTTATGGAAATTGAAGCAGATGAGACTAAATGGTTTCAAGCGACAATAAGAATTGTTTCATTTTCAATGTGCTGGTTAGAAATCGAAATTGTCCTGCTGAGTACAATGGGCAACCAAGCTGTTTCCTCCCAGTTTTCGGGGAAAAAAAAGCCCTTGGGTGTATAACCCCTTAAAAATAAAAAATTGTATGTGTGTGTGTGTGTATGTATGTATGTGTGTGTGTGTGTGTGTGTGTGTGTGTGTGTATATATATATATATATATATATATATATATATATATATATATATATATATATATAATTTTTTTTATTATTATTTATGTTTTGTACATGGGTGCAATTTTTGGTGAAAATCCATTAAAAGGTAGATTGGTGACTGCTTTGACAGGCTGTTTTATACATATTGTCCAATTTGACCTGCCCATTGTCAAGCATATAACCTGCTATAAGATCCTTTAGTGCTATGGTGTTAGTAGAATGTGGGATTGCCATTATTACCATACAAAGAATGGCAAGACCCCCCCCGAACAGTATTATCCATTTTAAATGAGATTATACAAACCAATGAGGATGCTTTGCTTCAAATTAAATAATACAAGAAATCAACTCAAAAGGATTATATATTAAAAAAAAAAAAAAAACTTTATTCCATCATATTAAAATAAACCCAAAAGGGGTATTGTATTATAATAAAAATAATAAATGAACAAAAAAAAAAGCAAGAAAAAACTATCTACAGTTATATATTGTTACATATGTTGGGTTTCTTGGAGTGTTTGTAGAATATTATAATATTTTGGGTTTTTCTGATTATTAGATACTCTTGAGTGTTATAATATATGGTTTATGGTGGTAGAACTCTATAAGCCTGAGGATATTTCTTGTACAATTTTTACCATTATTGTAAGTGAAATACAGTTTTTCCATTGTTTAACCTTTTTAGTACCATGGTTAGAATTTAAAAAATATATAATTTTTTTTTAGTATAGGTTTTTTACTTATTTTTTTGTTAGACAATAAGTATGTTAATTTTTTTTTTTTTTGCTTACATGACGCTGGTTTGGTTATTATTTACATTTCTTTGGAGCTATTCTGGTGACATTCCCAGACTGTTTAACCCTTGGGGCCCACTGTGTTTCCTGACAGGCACCTGCTGTGCTTCCTTAATGTGGAACAGTTGCATTTAAAGTGTTATTACTTTTAAAACAAGCTTTAATGAGTCTGCTGTTTCTCTGAACACAATAATGCGTCCCTCCTGTCTCTTGCCCCTCTCTACAATGTATTGTGTGGATTATCAAACACACATAAAGCCAGCATATTTCGGCCAGTGTGTGTGTTGGGATAATGGGACTACTGCTAGTGGTGAAACCACCTGTTTCCATGTGTAAGGATTAGGAGAATGTACATGGAGTTCACTGCGTAAGAGCATTGGAAACTGTACTAAAATTAAACCACTTGATGTGCAGAGCAAGCCAATAGCATGCAAGGTCACATGACCAGTTCCATGCAGGAAAGCCATGATAGTGCTGTTTTATAGCATACACGTCAGCTATTTTTAAAGGTGCATTACAGTTTTGAAGTAGAAATAATACCCATCAATGTGTTCCCATCTTGGGCCTACTGATGTTTAGGTTATGGCCTTTTGTTTGCATGAGAAAAAATCTGGCATAGAGCTCGACTTAAGCCAGGCATACATGGATCAAACTATCAATTGACTTGTGTACAACTAGCCTGTTGGAAATTTTCCTCTTGATCAGTGCCGCCGGCTAAAGCCTGCAATGCTGATCTTCCCACTCCCGGTCTCCCCACTGTCAGAATAGAAAACCTCAGCGGGGGATTCTCAGCCCCTCCCACTGTAGTTATCAGATCGGGGGAGGAGAGAGGCGGGCAGTCTCGTGAGTGGCGCTCTGAAATAAGGTATAAAGCTGCATATTTTTTATAACACACATACACTGGGGCACATAACTTATTCTAACACAGTGGATTCTAGGAATAAGACACAGTGTCTGTACAACCAATTTAATTTCACTTTTAATGATAATGGTAAACAGGGTGAATCTCTTTGAAAGGGGGCACAGGCAGCAACAAAAACTGACAGTTTCATGTCCTGTATTTGTGTAGGAGCCTGCAGGTGAAAACGCAGGGACGCAGGAACACCGCACACCCAAAGTTGTGTCGAATACTGAAAAGATCTGCTCTGCAGATTCAAGGAACAGGCATCGTGGGTAATTTTTAAAGTAATATTCTTAGGGTTCATGCCCATGGACGTTTTAGACATCTTGTATGTCTAGCTTAAACTTTTCTAGTGCTTTCTTGCACTTCAGGGGCCACAGCTGTCATGTGCAGCCTGCCATTCAAGTGATTGGCTTTTGGCAACCATACTCTTGTGAATGCTGATGCTTGTTTGTATTGGCCTTTACCTGCACAGGCACGTACAGTGTATTTCCTGAATGTGAAACTTCCGGGTTTGGGAAATATGTAGTACACAAAGGTGCAGGTAAATGCTGATGCATACAAGCATCAGTTTACAAGAGTACCGTCACGTACAGCCATTTGCTTAAGGCCCGTTTCACACTGGGATGGTGGGTGCGTCAGCGGTAAAGCACCGCTTTACCATCAATTTTGCGACGCTATTTGGCCGCTAGCGGGGCGCTTTTACCCCCCCCGCTAGCAGCCGAGAAAGGGTTAAAACTACCGCAAAGCGCTGCTGCAGCAACGCTATGCCAGCGGTATAGCCGCGCTGCCCCATTGATTTCAATGGGCAGGAGCGGTGTATACACCACTCTTTCACTGCTCCAAAGATGCAGCTTGCAGGACTTTTTTTACCGTCCTGCCAGCGCACTGCTCCAGTGTGAAAGCCCTCGGGGCTTTCACATTGGAGAAACAGCAGGGGCTCTTTCAGGGCGCTTTGCAGGCGCTATTTTTAGCGTTATAGCGCCTGCATAGTGCCCCAGTGTGAAAGGGGTCTAAATGGCAGGTTGTACGCGGCAGCTGCGGCTTCCTGGGCACAATGTACGCTTGGTGTGCAAAATGACTAAAATTGTCCATGTGTATGAACTTTTGAGTCTTTTTACGATATGTGAAAGTAGGCAGTGTGAACCCACTATACCTGATATTCATGGGAGTTTTTTCTTCTTTTTTTTTTTTTTTTTTTTTAAATGGAGTACGTAAACAGAAAACTGAAGTCTAAATATCTTTTGTTCCCTTCATAATAATATGCTTCTATTGAGTATAACTACATGACTCTCTATGTAAACGTTCACTTCCTGCTTCTACATTTTAGTAATGCGGTTGATATGTCTACAGTGAGGCTGTACAGTTATTGGCTGCTACACAGCATGTTGGCACATTGTAAAAACCATTAACTACAGATGTAGTACAGGTTTTTCATGAACTTTGTAACACAGGTAAACGACACTTGCCCAATCGTCTACTGTCCATAACTGTTTAGGCCCAATTCTCACTTAGTCATGAATTTGTTATTACAAGTCTGAAGAGCAGAAAATACAGCCAGTATTTACAAAGTTTTCATCAACTTTCTTGATGCACACTTGTAACAGAATAAGCATGTAGCGTTATTAATATATAAACTACAATGTTTCAATTACAGAGGAGAAACCCTTTTCAGAAGTTCCAATCAGGTTCAGCTGTCAGTTTTTCAGGCGGACCCTACTGGAAGGTCCATTCATCCCTATAGACAGGTGCAAACTTGTAAAACAGAAAATAGAGAAACTGTGCTGGTGTTAACACATGTAGAATTAACTAAAAAGCAAAACAAAACTATGCAACAGTATATAACATGTATGTTACCATGCTAAAGCAGTGACAATAAATACTAAATCAACAAAAAGTCCCAATAGAAAGTGAAGAAAATATGAATTTGTGAAGCCTTTAGAGTCCATTAGACATTCACATGGAATCAAAGTGAAGGAAACTGCATGGTGTAAATCCGCTAAAAGCTTTAATATACATACACAGTACAGATTATACTCGCATGATAAAAATGAATATGCGCATAAAAACACAATTTCCAGGCTGTACAGCAAAGATTCCAAATCTGGGGTTGCATGATGGTTTTGTGTGCGTAGATTCAGCCGAACGTGTTTCATCCCCTAGGACATCTTCAAGGTGTAAACTTAGGTACGTTTACACCTGCCAACCTCCAGGACAGGTCAGGCCCACTATGGGATTGCCAGCGGTTAGGGACCAGGCTCAAAACATTCGCAGGTAACTGCGAACAGCAGCGACCACCGTCAGCCTGTCATTAGTTCATATAGGCTGTGCGGCCACCTCTGCCACCTCACATGCACCGATAATTCCAACCGCAAGAATCTGCTGATTTTTGCCGCTGGACTCCAGTGTATACAGCTAAATGGCCGTGTGAAGGAGTCCTTAAAGTGTAACTATAGGTAAAATTTAAAAATTACATATGTGATGTCTCTCACTAGTGTTTTTTTTTTTTTGAGTTCCCCTATAACAGTGATGGCGAACCTTGGCACCCCAGAGGTTTTGGAACTACATTTTCCATGATGCTTAACTACACTGCAGAGTGCATGAGCATCATAGGAAATGTAGTTCCAAAACATCTGGGGTGCCAAGGTTCGCCATCACTGCCCTATAACATAGTTTTTTTTTTTTATTGGCTGTTGATCCAATAGATCTGTTTTTTGGCTTTTTTAATCATCAGTCATCACCATCAGTAAAAGCCAATCTGTCCAGCAAAAGTGACAGTAATATTTTAAAGCAGTTTCTGTCTTATCTCAGAATCAACAGGCATTTATAAAATTATTTAAAAATAAAATAAGTGCGCTGTCAGTTGAAAGATATCAGACTCTATCAATAGTGACCACAGTGATAGTCAAATCAACGTGGTGAATTATCTTGCTCAAACTAGCAAATTGATAACGGTGAATAAAAACCTCTCCAATCCCAGATGTAGCCTTATATGGAGAAACGCGTTGGAAGGAGATAGGAGTTGAGACATTACTGTGCTCTGTACTTGGCGGTATGCAGTCGGACCCCTCTCTCTACCGCTTATTTTTTTATCTAATTGCATTTATTTTATTAGACAAATAATTTTTTTTGGATGTACTGTACGATGAGTCTTCCTTTTTATATATACAACATGGCCCAATACTAGGAATAGCTGGCTCAAGGCTCACAACGAGACCTGGTGTGGAGATTGAGGCGTCTATGGTTAAACATATGATCCACTTCCACACAGAACCTGGGAGGTTCACGCTGTTAATGATCTCTTATAATCTGGAGATCATGGAGATTTGATAAGAGGCCATTTTTTTTCTATTTTTGAGCACTGGTGGAACAAAGAAGCACTTTATTGGATGTCATTATTAAGGAAATCTGGGAACAGTGCACCTTTTACTCATCTGTTTGTCTTTTTTTTTTTAAAATCGTTTGGACACAATTTTTTTTATTTGGTTTTTGGACATTTATGTTGATATATCACATTGGTGTATTTGAGACATATTACACAGTAGATTTTGAGCAATGAACAATATGGACACTAAGGCTCGGTTCACACTTTTGCAATGCGGGAACCCTGCAAATCCACTGCGGGTTCCCGCATCGCACCAGACTCGCACAGCAGTTCACACTGCCATATGCGAACTGCCAGGAGTGTCAATATATTGTTAATGCCACCCCCATTTCAGCTTGCTTATCGCACTGCGAACTGACAGTTCGGACATAAATTGGATCATTGATTTGACTATCACTGTGGTCACTATTGATAGTCTGATATCTTAAAAGTATTCATGGAATTTTTAAGTGCAGCGGTCTGTTATAAATTATTTTAGCGTGAGGCTGTTTTTAAATATACTTTATTAAATCTTTAC
Organism: Aquarana catesbeiana; assembly: GCF_042186555.1. Classification (NCBI taxonomy): domain Eukaryota; kingdom Metazoa; phylum Chordata; class Amphibia; order Anura; family Ranidae; genus Aquarana; species Aquarana catesbeiana. The sequence continues at coordinate 659,670,487 of NC_133325.1, read as the reverse complement.
TCACACACTCCTACAGTGTGAAAGGACTAGAACCTTGTTTTTATTTCTGTCTGTTTCCCTGGGTCACCCTCTGTATTTGTTCAAGTGACGAATGTCCCTAATTTCACTAGGACTGAAAGTGAGAGAAAATAAAAAAAATGTAAGTTGCCACCAGAACAGGATTAGCAGGAAAATCTTTAGTTGGGGACACCTGTTACCCTAACAAATGTCTCAGAGAAGACTAATGCTGGCCATACACGCACAAAATTTTTGGCCGAAACTGGTTGTTTTCGGAAAGATTGTTCAACAATCGTTCCATTAGTGGACCCAACTTAACCAACAATTTTGACCGTGGGCCCCAGCTAATGTAGATGGATCCGAAGTGAAGACCTTTACCGTTTCAACTATTATGTATACGTGTATGTTGTAATCGAAACAAAAAGAATATTCTGTCTTGAATGATTTATATATGTTTTTATTGTTGTCCAGCGATCACTACAATCATGGAAACGATCATGTATTTATTTATTTTTTATTTATTTACGCAGCGCTTTACATATATATTGTACATTCACATCGTCCCTACCGTCAAGGAGCTTACAATCTAAGGTCCCTAACTCACATTCATATACTAGGGCCAATTTCGACAGAAGCCAATTAACCTACCAGCATGTCTTTGGAGTGTGGGAGGAAACCGGAGTACCCGGAGGAAGGCCACACGGGCACAGGGAGAACATGCAAACTCCAGGCAGGTAGTGTCGTAGTTGGGATTCGAACCAGCGCCCCTTATATAAATGTAAATGATTTTATTCTGTCAGGGACCAATTCGCTTTCGACCAACGAATAATCGTTTAGTCTGCGAACGGCCAAAATTCTGTGCATGTATGGCCAGCATTACTTCACTTGACGCAATTTGCTCTCACTTCCTGTTCTATCTACAGGACAGGAAGTGAAGGGAAATAATTTGTAGAGAATACAAGTGGCAAAAAAAAACAGATATGGGTTTTAAAGCTGAATTCCAGGTATGATCTTAATTGCATACTTACAGTATATAGTTCTAGCTTGGCCAAATATAAGTATGCATATCCTATACCTGAGAGACTGCAATCGTTGTAGTAGTCAAAGCTACTATGGTGATAGCAGGTCTGCTGCATACTGACCACTAACTGCTTTTAATTCTTTTTAAATAATATAAGGTGTTCTCTGATGAGAAGTGGGGGGTTGACAGGACAATTACAATCTCCATCGCATCCAATCAGAGACCCCCATTTGTTATTGAATTGAAAAAAAAAAAATACATAAAGGTCTGTGAATGTTGGTAGTGATAAGTAAATGACCCCTGTGGTCAGTATACGGAGGGGATGCCGCTCGGCCCAGGACCCTGAAGATCGTGGTTGTAGTGGGTCATTAGTGTGTGTATTTGTATGCACTTAAGATCATACCTGGTGTTTTGGCTTTAAACATTTCCTACCGTATCCAAAATGGGAACAACAAAGTTTTGGCTGTACATATACTTTAAAGCTGCATCTAGTACTTTAATCACCTCTGGTCCATAATCCCTTCTCAGACCAAAAAAGTACTAAAGAGTACTTGATGTTCTCTCTACTAGCATTTCAAAGCTAATGACTGGACTGGGGCCTGGGTTGATGAGAATCCAGAAAGGGCCATCTGCTGATTCCCATTGCTGTCTGTAAGAACACTATATACATATGAGGCAAGAAGTGCAAATGCCTAGAAAACATTGCTGAGCTGGTTGCCATTTCAATGTGTGTTCCAGCTGCTGTTCAATTTGCCTGTGATTTTTCTGTCAACATCGCTCACTCCTTTTGACTTGTCCCCTGTTGGCTTTGCTGTACGTGCGTGCAGTTTGAAGTTCTATTTACACTGCCAAGTTTGTAAAACTCCAGCTTTGATTCATCGCTAGTGAAGATTGCAGCGGAGTGCTAGAACATCATGTATAAAGGCTAGACGAGAGGCAAACAGTCAGCTTATCCTGAAGGCACGCTTTGCTTGATAGCAGTATTGAGGTCACTCGGCCGCCTGCTGTTTTGATGGGACATCCTTTATTTTGACAGTTGCTGCACTCTGTCTGGAATAGGAATGGGGATTTGTTCATGTAGGAATCCGTTATATAAAGTTCAATATGTTTTTGTTTCTCATTTAGGCATATCTTGTAGTGCACCATCCCACCCACCCCTTTGTGTTTGTACTCTGGATGGAGCCCTGTTGGTTTACTGGTTTATAATTGCTAGAAAAGTATTCCCAAATAAAACCTTGGCAGGTCTGATGCAATCTTTTGAATTTAAAAGCTGCTGTATCAAAATGTATGTACCAAGGCTGGCCAAACACACTGTCAGTAGATTTCTGCACTGCTGGCTATTATAATAAAACATCTGTGGTTGTCTGAATATACAAACAGTGACTGCATCTAAAAGGAAGGTAATCACTGTTCATCTAATAATTTTTTACCCGACTCAGTCAATTTTTACATCTGTAATCCTGAAAGGGTCAACCGCAGCTCAAATGTTGGCCAATTGAAGAGGAATTGGCCAAACTTTGAGCCATGTTTGGCTAGCAAAGTGACACTGAAGTTTAGTTTTTTTTTTTTTTAATTAAAAATAACAAAAATGGCTATACTTACCTGCCCTGTGTAGTGGTTTTGCACAGAGCAGCCCCTTCTCGGGTCCCTATTCGGTGCTCCTGGCTCCTCCCTCCTGTTGTGTCCCCACAGCAACCAACTTGCTATGGGGGCACCCGAGCTGAGTCACAGCTCCCCATGTCCATTCAGACACAGAGCCACGGTCTGGCCCACCCCCTTTTCTCTTCTCATTGGCTCACTGACTTTGACAGCAGCAGGAGCCAATGGCGCCGTGCTGCTGTCTCAGCTAATTGGGGGGGGGGAGAGAGGTGAAAAAAGAAAAGGAACAAAGGAAGAAACAATCTCAAATACTTTAGGTATTGTCTAATGATCAGCAGGCACCACTTTTGGGCATAAACTTGTAAACTTTGAACTACTACAGTGTACCTAAAACCATAAATGACTGGATGAACATGCTTTTAAGTTTATTTTTTTCATATCATCAAGGCCTTCCAACATTTTTTTTTTCCATAATTTTAATGAAGGTGGTTGTAAACCCACCTGAATCAAAAAATGAACAAGGCACATCTCCATATAGTGCAGACATACCTTAATCCATAGCACTTAGTGTGGGTCTACTCTGCTCTCTTCCTCTTTTTTGACAGTTTTTTCCAGATGCCAGGCAATCCTTGGAAACCTCTTAAGCCATCCATACATGGATGACAATTCAATCAGTTCAGCAGGGACCAACCAAGTTTTGATCCATGTATGGGCAGGCTGATTGTATGACTTGGGTACAACCAGCCTGTTGTATTTACTGGCGGTGGCTATAGCTGCTGGTGGTAATCCCACTTTGCCGGCCGGGAAGGCTCCCTGTGCCTCCCCTACTGGCAGAACACGCTGCAGGTAGGGTTGCAACCTCGTCCCTTTAGGCTGGGTTCACACTGCTGCGCTGTCCGGCATTGCATGTGATTCGCACTGCTGTGCAAATCGCATGCAATGTCGGTGTGATGCCAATTCAGCCATACAGATTGTATTGCTGAATTCGTATCCCATTCGGACCAAAGTCGTGCAGGACTTTTTTTTTTGGTCCACACCAGAATGTAGGGATGTTTTGCTCCAACAGCAGAATTTAACAGGAGGTGTCATGAACAGGTGACTACAGGACTAACGCAAGGTGCCCTGAAGATTCCGAGTAGTAAAAAGTACAGTAGAAACTGATCATGCTAGCATGTATCTGCCTCTAATATATAATTTATATATATATATATATATATATATATATATCATATAACATATCATTTAATACCACTGGGGACTAAAGTTTTGTTTCAGTAAATGAACGGGAAAAGATGTAGTGGCCATATTGGTTAGGCTGGCGATATGTAGAGCAAATTTTGTCTGGTTCCTGGTGAACCGGCCATGTTGCCATCCTCTTTACTGACATCCTTGGAGCTGAAAATTGATGGCTGAACTGTATCAGATGCAGTTGTTGTAGAGGTATTCTGACAGCCACAGGAAACATTTGCTCATACACATGGTTTACAGTGGATCAGGAAATCAAGTGAAGCCTACGGTGCTGAAGGAGGAAACTCTTCAAGTGTATGGCCAGCTTTACACTGTAGGTTTGCACTTAGTTTCTCACTTTATGCTCTGAAGCAGAGTATATACCTTTTTAGCTCCTGCTCACACCGAATCTGGCTTTGAAATCATGTAACTTCTCTTGAAATCGCACAATTTCAAAGCCAGATGTCAGTGTAACTTCAGGTGCGACTTGACTGAAATTTTAGTGTGACTTCATGCACAGATGACTATGCAAGTCACACCTGAAATCGCCAAAAATAGTGCAGTAACTTCTTTTTAAAATCAGTGTGGCATCGCACCAATTTGAACAGTTCCATTGCTGACAATAGTGTGCGACTTGTCATATTATTTGGACCTGTCAAATTGCATGACAAGTTGCAGTGTGAACGGGGGCTTACACTTGAGCAACGCAGAATTCCTGGCACAATGGAACTGCGAAAATGGAATGCTACAGTTTTTCTTTTTTTTTTTTTTATCTCCCTAAAAATGTTATGACAGATGTCTAGCTCCAATTCATTGCCCATTATCACAAGTCATGCTCTTATTTTTGTTACATGGTCCTCCTAAAAATCAGTCTTCATTTTAAAAGATAAGGAAACATCAAGTCCATCCATGACCTGCTGATGCTTTCCAGAAGTCAAATGAAACGCTCTAATCTCTTGAGAGAGCCCTTATTTTTCTATTAATGTGCATTTTATAATCTACTGCTGGGGGTTCATGAGGCTTCTTACTCTGCAGTGGTGGGGCTGCAGCTTCTTGTCAAATATGTCTTCAATTTTTGGTACTTTCACTAAGCCCTAGAGAAGATGGTGCTTTGTACCTATCTAGGCTTGGATATAAAACTAATCATAAAACAAGTATACCAGTAACCGCAGACATTTAGCATGTTTGACTCCAATGTGTTTTTATGAAATCTAGAAAATGGGGGGGGGGATGCAATTTACCATATGTTGTAAATGTTTGACTTACAAACCATTATTTTATAATAGCCGATTATATATAAAAATTTCTGGAAAACCAAATAAAATCCAGATTGTTATTGTTGAGTCCACATCTGTGAAGTGATTAGTCAACTTTTCCATAGGGTCTTTTGTGTAGAAAGTGGAAAATTATATGTTTGGGAAGTTACTATCTTTCCCTGTAGGTTCTTGATGTTTTCACTTTAATCTTTCTGCAGGCGGTCCTCAAGGTTCTGGCCCTGTTAATCTTTCATGGCCCCAACTTGTACACTCTGTTTATTGTTACTGAAACCCTTTCTCTGGCTTGCTTCTATAAGTAGAGCATGTTATCTCATGGTAAAAGGTGCCTATAGACATTAGATGACAGTGGAATTCTAGGGAATAATTGGCTTTGTTTAGAAATCCTTGCAATAGACCTGCCAACATTCTGTAGCAAGAACTCTGACCAGATCTGACGCTGTAGCTCCCATCCATTGCTTGTGCTGCTATTGTGATTTTGTTTAGGGTAGAAACAGGCCCATGAGACTGATTATTCATGCACATTTTTTCTAAAGTCAATGGCCAGCTTCAGTATTTTTTTGTTTTGCTATTGCATGTCAACGTACCAGTACCATAATGGGCACACTGCACACAGGCATGAATGGGCCCTAAAAGGGAAAAGAAAAAGGATTTGTCTGTCTTCTGAACTTTGAAGATAAATTTCTCCACAATGCTGGTAGAAACAGAGGTAGAGTTGTTTTAAAATAGTTTTGGGTTTTTAACCACTTCAGCCCCGGAAGAATTTACCCCCTTCCTGACCAGAGCACTTTTTGCGATTCGACAATAGCACGGTCGTGTGACGTGGCTCCCAAACAAAATTGACGTCCTTTTTTCCCCACAAATAGAGCTTTCTTTTGGTGGTATTTGATCGTCTCTGCAGTTTAGGCCGATACGTATTCTTCTACATATTTTTGGTAAAAAAAATAGCAATAAGCGTTTGATTGGTTTGCGCAAAAGTTATAGCGTTTACAAAATAGGGGATAGTTTTATGGCATTTTTGTTATTAATTTTTTTTTTTACTAGTAATTGCTGCGATCGGCGATTTTTATCGTGATGGCGACATTATGGCGGACACATCGGACATTTTTGACACATTTTTGGGACCATTGTCATTCATACAGCAATCAGTGCTATACAAATGCACTGATTCCTGTATAAATGACACTGGCAGTGAAAGGGTTAACCACTAGGGGGCTAGGGAGGGGTTAAGTATGTCCTGGGGAGTGTTTCTAACTGTGGGGGGGCGTGGCTACGTGTGACACGTCACTGATCTCTGCTCCCGATCACAGGGAGCAGAGATCGGTGACACTGTCACTAGGCAGAACTTGGAGATGCTTGTTTACATTCATCCTCTCCGTGAGGCGATCGCGGGTATCCCCATGTACCAATATAGCATTAATGTACTTATTTTGCTTTCCATTAATTCTTCACAGGCTTACCTCACTCTCTTCATAGCTGTTTAAACACACTGCTCAATTATTTCATCCTTACTTCCTGGACTGACTTTAGGTCATGACACCGGAAGGAGATACCAGCTGATCCCATTCGCACACACCCTGCATCATCCACCCTCAGCTAGTCAACTCCTTCCTGTGTCATGACCTAAAGTCTGTCCAAGAAGTAATCGAGCAGTGTGTGTTTTTTTTTTTTTTTTTTCATAATTTGTTTTCTGGATGATTTGTACAAACAAGAAGTTATACAGCATGTGTCAAATAAGCCGGTGTAGAATTAATGGAAAGCTGTTTTATTTTTGGTAAATCAGTACATTAATGCTATATTCGTACATAGGGGAGCTGGAATTTAGAAAAAAAAAGGTGAACTTAGCCTTTAAGTTATTGTTAACCAGTTGCAGGCCACAATGAACTATGGCTTTTCATGGCCCCCCAAACCAAAAATGTAAACAAGCCCTTACTGTCCTGAGCCCCCTATAAGGTTGCTTTCACACGATGTGCTATGCTACCTACGGTTTACCTGCACTGCGGGTGCAGCACAGTACAAATAAACAAATGTGTGTCACCGGCGCAAGCTATTAGATATATAAGAAATGAGTTGCTGCAATCAAAAAACTACACCACTAGGTGAAAAAAATAAAGACTATATAAATGTGTCGAATGCGCTACTCTATATCACACCACTCTGTTATATTCCAAACTTACACAATCATTAAGTCACCCCAAAAAATCTTATGCTGCATACAATAGTACCCAAATTACTCACCCTATTTGGGTATACTTTACATAAATTATAACATGAATATATAAAATATTTTTGTGCATGACATATATAACCAAACTAAATGTCCATAATCATGTGCAATAATTGCCAAGATCTCTGCAATATATATATCCGTGACTCTTCGTGACCCCTTCACCACTTTAGTGCCAAGAATACCACCACCTGGATTGGCCACTCACCAGATGCCGGTTAAACTGCGCCTTTAGTTCTTTTATATGGGATAACCACTCCTCATACTCCGTAATAATGCTGACCCCAATGCGTTATATATAGTCCATATCCTCCTCATGAGAAACAGACAGCGATCATAGCGCTATATGTAAAAACTATTTTATTAGTACTCAGTTTAACCGCTTGGCATCCGCGCTATAGCCGAATGACGGCTACAGCGCGGACCTACATTCCCGGGAGCACGTCATATGACGTCCTCCCCTGTGCACGCTCCCTGCGCGCGCCCTACAGGGCGCGCGCCGGGCGCGTTGTGATCACCGAGTCACTGAGACTCGGCTGATCACCGATCTGTGTAAGGGGCCGGTCCCGGCCCCTTACCATGTGATCAGCTGTCAGCCAATGACAGCTGATCACATGATGTAAACAAAAGATCGGTAATCGTTTTTTTTTTTTACTCATGCTGACAGCGCGAGTAGAAAAAAAAGCCGATCACCGGATCGGATGTGAGGGACATCGGTCCCCAAGTGGAAGAGGCACATCTGCCTCATCAGTGCCCAATAAAAGTGCCACCTAACAGTGCCCACAGTGCCACCTAACAGTGCCCACAGTGCCACCTAACAGTGCCCACAGTGCCACCTAACAGTGCCCACAAGTACCACCTAACAGTGCCCACAAGTACCACCTAACAGTGCCCACAAGTACCACCTATCAGTGCCCACAAGTACCACCTATCAATGCCCACCTGTAGTGCCAATCAGTGCCACCTGCCAGTGCTGCCCATCACTGCCACCCATCAGTGCCCATCACTGCCACCCATCAGTGCCCATCACTGCCGCCTATCAGTGCCCATCACTGCTGCCTCATCAGCGTACATCAATGAAGGAGAAAAATTACCCGTTTAAAATTTTTTAAAACAAAATATAAAAAAATAAACTTTTTTTTTAAAACAAATTCAGTTTTTTACATTTTTTTAATAAAAAGTAAAAACCGCAGAGGTGATCAAATACCACCAAAAGAAAGCTCTATTTGTGGTGAAAAAATGATAAAAATTTCATTTGGGTACAGTGTTGTATGACCACGCAATTGTCATTCAAAGTGCGTCAGCGCCGAAAGCTGAAAATTGGTCTGGATAGGAGGGGGGTTTAAGTGCCCGGTAAGCAAGTGGTTAAAAAGAAAGTATTACACTCACATTTCCAGGTGCCCATAAGCCAGCACCAAGCTATTCCAGCAGTTGGTAATGGGTGTAGGGATGGCGCCATGTGAATCCCGTGTCGGCGTGCGGTGCAAGCCTCGCTTGCAATCGGCTTGCGCTTCAACCCTCGCTTTCACCTAGCAAGGAAGTGACGTGTAGGCGTGACGAAAATCTCCCAGCAGCCTCTACGCGTTTCGCATCATCGTATGCGTCATCAGGAAGCACCAGTGCACCTGCGGCTTAGCTGCGCTTTGCCATAGACTTCTATTACATCTTGCGGGTGTGGTGCACTTTCTAAAAGCACACCGATGCTCCTACCTTCAGAGTTTATGGCTCAGTGCAGCTAACTCGCAGGATAGTCGCAGATGCACTGCGCTGCACCTGCGTACCAGTGTGAAATCAGTCTAATAACCCCTTTTTATAAGTGCTAATATGCTCATTATAAAAGTGCAGTGTATGTGAAGTTTAATACAATGACCTTTAACTTTCCCGACTTCTGCTGGCTTCACTCTCCAGGCTGCTAGAAAGGTCCCAGGTGACGTGCACTTGGTATCACTCAGCCTGGGACAGGAGCTGGCACTACATAGGAAGCATTAGCTTATGCATCTCCTGCTTCCTTAGCTGCCAGGTCTGGCTCCATGCACTCTGATTCTCTGAGATGGTGGGTCAGCAACCCATTGATCGTAATCTGGGCTTTCCAACTTGCCTTCCCAGGGCATGGGTATGCGCTTTCTTGGTTTGAGGTCGCTGGCCACATCAGAGGGCTCCGCGTGCCATGAGTTAAGTACTCTTGATATAAGTACTTTAAAGTGAACCTGTGCCTAGACTATACACAACAAAATATATACCTGTCTATTGAGCTGCCATTATCTGGCTGTCTCTGGCTTCAATCATTTTGGAGAACAAGCATGCAATAAATCGATTCCCCTTCTCTATATGCCTTTTCTGGATCAGTGACTCAGGGAGTACTGCAGCCAAAGCATTTGCATTAATGACCACAGAACTAGCATTTTTATAATGAGTGGTTAGCAATGGTAGTCTAGCCCTTGACATGTAGTAAGGTGGGGTGTTTGCATGCAAAATAAATGCAGCATTCTGGCATTTTTAAACCACGTACCACAATCCACTTCAACGCAGCATTTTGTGAACATTTGTTTTCTATGTGCCCTTATGTTGAGCCTGCGTTGATCTATGTAGATTAACACAGCTCAATGGACATGTTGAGAACAAGCAAATGATTTATTATTGAATACTTGGGTGTGTTGTGTGTCCATTTATATCTGCTGTTGATGTTGAGCTTTACCACTTCTCATAGAGCGAGAGGAGCTTTAGAAGTGCATGAGCACTACAGCGATGGTTTTCGGTGACCGCACAGCTTTTTAATACGTTGCCAAACTTGCCATAGCTCATGTTAGATGAATACCTCCTTCCTCCTTTTTATTTTTATAATTGTTCCTTTAGGATATTTTGGGGGATATTACCATTTTGTGGAGGTCATCATTTTCAGAGCTGTCGTAATATGCTGATTCACACACCAAATAAAAGTTAAGTTAGACTCGTTGAATCCGCATGCGCTTTACACAACCATAATATTCCCACCAGGGGTTCAATTTTATTGCGGATGCTGAAGGAACGAGTCAGCTTTTCCATTCTTTTATATGTCAGGTGAAGGGCTGACAACAGCAAGTGAATTTACATTTTATAACAAACTGTTTCTTTGGTGACCGTGCAATAAAAATCCTCCTCAGAAAGAAAATCGTTTAAGACTTTACTATGGAAACTTTATTGCCCTGCAGATGAAACTTGGTAGAATGGAATATCTGGATGTGCAGCTGGTGCTGTGCTTCTTGCTGTTTTTACTTCAAATTCTCAGTCTTCTTTATAATAATGCCAGGGAGGTTGTGGCACAGCAGCATGGCACTGTAATAGTTAACTAGGTCTGATCAGGGCAAAAGAAGGGTGTTTATGAGGAGTCAGTGGAAATAATAAAGCAGTCTCTGTTCCATAATCACTAAAGTTATAGCATTGATGTATAAGTAGTCTAGACCAGCCTTTCTGAACCAGGTTGCCACCTGGGTTTTTCAGAGGTGCCCTCATTTGACATATATGCAGCATCATGGAACTTTCTTCTGTGGTGCCCTGTGTATGCAGCATGTGTTTCTACTAGGAGCGCACTCAATCCTGCGCCTGAAGCACAGAAACCGAGCTGTTGTGGACAGTAACGATAATATTAGTCCAGCTTTTGAAAATTAAAATGTGCATTTAAAAAAAAAAAAAATTGGGATTGCTGGTGCAGTGTACAGACCGATGCAGGCTCTTCTTCCAGTTCTGTGGGGGTCGATTTACTAAAACTGGAGAGTGCAAAATCTGGTGAAACTGTGCATGGTAGCCAATCGGCTTCTAACTTCAGCTTGTTCAATTAAGCTTTGACGATAAAACCTGCAAGCTGAGCACCAGATTTTGCTCTCAAGTTTTAGTAAGTCAAGCCCCATGTCTGTACTATGGACTTTCAGTTATGGAGCCAGGCAGGGCCACGCTCAGCCACACAAAATTGCAAAGTGACAGGAGCCAGTGGAGAAATAAGCTCCCAAACTCTGTAAAAGGAGAGTGTATTGGAGGTGGGGGGCAGTTTGGCACCATGTTACAGCCTATATATAATTGTAGCATGTAAAATGGTATGAAAGGTGGATAAAGCCTTTTAACAGTGCTACCCCAATGCAGTTCGCCCATGCAAGTCCTCCAAATAGTATAGGTATAAGGCTAGGCTTTCCTTGCCCCACACATGGCAGTGTTTGGGTCTCGGGCACTCATACTGTAATTTGGGAGGACTTGGTGCCAGTGCACATGTATCCCATATCCTGAAATAGTTGATGATGTGTGACCACGCACTGTGGGACTAGGCACATGACACACCTAGAAGTGAGTTAGGTGCAGGAGTTCTGTTGGATGATGTAGCTGCTGATGCAGCAAATTCAGACATGCTGCCCACCAGAGGAAGCGATAGTCACTTGAAGGGGACCATCTCTCATGGACTTTTGAGCCAGGCTCTTCATTAGGAAAGCTGGGAAAATATTTGCATAAAAGTGCACCTTTTCTGAAGGTCTCCTTTTGCATAGGACCTTTGCAAGGCACCAGGCATTTTCACAGTGCTAAAGGTGACCATACATGGATACAAATTTGACCAGTTTAGCAGGGACCAGACAATTTTGATCTATGTATGGGCTCTGTGGTTAAACAGAATTCAATCTGGCGATTGACTTCTGGTCCAAGAGCCCGTTGGAAAATTTTCTCTCGATCAGTGCCGCAGGCTGTCGCAACAGGAGGAGATACACAGCGGGAGGATTCCTCCGTCTACCTCAAATGGGGGAATGGGGTCAGTTTTTTGTTCAACCCACTGATTGAACAAACAAAAAAAAGCTGACCCATCTGTGGCCAGCTTAATTGTAGCAAGTGAGGTATGATCTGGAACATTTTACAGTAGTGTATACTATCCACCAGTCTTGGCTGAGTGTGTTTTTGCTCAGAACAGAAACAAGCTAGAGGATTGAGAACATGAAAATTGATTCTTACCAGGCTGTCTTTTTTGCTTGGTTTTTTTCTTAATGACTGAGAACAAACCTGGAACCAGTGAAATCAAATGAATTTAGAACTTAAAGCAGAACTTCATTAAAAATGTTTTTTCTCCCATGCAGTGGGGCTGTTCCCGCAACATGGGTTTACTGCCCGTGTTGTCCAGGGGTGGACTGAAAGGCTATACTTACCTGATGCTTCGGGAAACCTCGCTCCCCCCAACGCCCCCACATCCAGCGGTGAACTGTTCCTGATGTCCAGAGATGGTCTATGGGCATGATGATGTCAGGAACAGTCCATTCACAAGACCGCTAGCGTGCGGGGGTAGCAGAAGGGTCAGGGATCAGTCCCGTGCTCGGAGGATTTGGTCTCTCTCTCTCTCTCTCTCCTCTGCAAACCCCTAGACAAAAATGAGCAGTTAACCCATGCAGTGCGGGCAAAGCCCCATGGCATGGGAAAATAAAAATGTTGCCCGGCATTCTTCCACTTCAACTCCTGACAATTTTGAAAAATAAACAATATTTTTTACTTTCTATTATAAAACATACCAAACACAAAAATTTTAAAAAAATCTAATTTCTTCATCAATTTAGGCCAATATGTATTCTGCTACATAGTTTTGGTAATAAAAAAAGTCCCAATAAGTTTATATTGATTGGTTTGCGCAAAAGTTATCGTGTCTACAAACTATGGGATAGATTTATGGACTTTTTATTTTTACTAGTAATGGCAGCGATCAGCGATTTTTAGCAGGAATGCGAACAAATCTGACACATTTTGGGGACCAGTGACGCCAAGACAGTGATCAGACAGTGATCAGTGCTAAAAAAAATGCACTGTCACTGTATAAATGACACTGGCAAGGAAGGGTGTGATGGACTCCAGACACCCTGTTGGGAATTTCCTCCAGGAAGCTACTTTCCAAGTCCTGGAACACAAGACTAATGGATCTGGCTATAGAAACCCCAAGGACCAGACAACACCAGTCTCGGAGTACACCAGAAAATGAACTGCTTTATTTTTAGAAACGCGCTGAATTTATACAGCAAACCATCAGATAAGGGCTACTCCCATTATCTCAGACAAAGGTCACCTTACACAGTAGAGCTAGGCCTATTCTGATAACAATGACCTTCTTAGACAGTCCGGCTCCCCGGACTAACTTGCATAAGAAGCCACATGCAGTTAGTGACCAGCTCTGGATAACTTAAGAACACATTATAACAGAGTTCTCCAGGCCATGGTTCTCCTGCAGCCCAAAGTCTGTGACAAAGTGGTTAACACCAGGGGCAATCGAGGGGTTAATTGTGCTCCTAGGGAGTGCTTTCTAACTGGGGGAAGTGGATGCACTGGACCAAAAGAGAGATAGCTGAAACACGATCTCTCTCTTACTCCCTGACAGAACAGTGGTCCACCTTGTTTACATAGGCAGACCAGTGTTCTGCCATTCCTTTAAACGATCGCGGCTGCCGGACCTGCTGATTGGCTCCCGCTGTGTCCAATCACAGCGGGAGTGGCGCTCCGTTGGCGTGTGTACGCGGCCCAGATCGTGTGCACAAAATCACGTACAGGTACGTGATTTTGCGCAGCTGGGCCGCCCTGCCACAGTATATATGCGGTGGGCGGTTTAAATTATGGAAGGTTCCTACATACAATATATTACCAAAAGTATTGGGACGCTTGCCTTTACACGCACATAAACTTTAATAGCATCCCAGTCTTGGTGTGTAGGGTTCAATATTGAGTTGGCCCACCCTTTCCAGCTATAACAGCTTAAAGCATAAACCTTGCTTTGTGCACTGGTCCAAGTCATTTGTCGGAGGGGGGATTATGGTGTGGTGTTTTTCAGGGGTTGTGCTTTGGCCCCTTCCAGTGAAGGGAACTTTTTAAGGTATCAGCATACCAAGACATTTTGGATGATTACATGTTCCAACTTTGTGGGAACAGTTTGGGAATGGCCCCTTCCTGTTCCAACATAACTGGGCACCACTGCACAAAGCAAGGTCCATAAAGACATGGATGAGCGAGTTTGGGATGGAGGAATTTGACTGGCCTTCAGAGTCCTGACCTCAACCCAATAGAACACCTTTAGGATGAATTAGAGTGGAGATTGCGGGCCAGGCCTTCTCATCCAACATCAGTGCCTGACCTCACAAATGCGCTTCTGGAAGAATGGTCAAACATTCCCATAGACACCCTCCTAAACCTTGTGGACAGCCTTCCCAGAAGAGTTGAAGCTGTTATAGCTGCAAAGGTGGGCCCACTCAATATTGAACCCTATGGACTAAGACTGGGATACCATTAAAGTTCATGTGTGTTTAAAGGCAGGTATAACAATACTTTTGGTAATATATAGTATATCTCCCAGTACAGGCTTTCTTTAAGTGATGGCAACTAATTTTAAATTGTTTGTGTCATTTCTGTGCAGAAAACAATTTAGCAGAGCAGAATCTCACTATTTTAATATTGTGTACAGAAAAATACTACAAGGATAAATTCTACAAAATAAACTGTTTTTAAAAAGTTATTTTAGGTTTTTAAAAGGAAAAAACAAAGCAACTCTTTCTGAAACATTGTATACGAAAATAGACATAAACAGATGGTTCTTGTAAGCTTTGACCCAGCTCCTTGAACGTTCCCATATAGCAAAGTGCTTCTTGATCTTCAGTTACACCACTATAAATATAGCTCTTTATGTATATGTTTATCCTATGATATGACTAGCTAATTTCAGTTTGCAGTTGTTGTGTGTCAATGCTTTCTTGATCTCCACAAGTCCTCATGTTTTTTCACAGAAGACACATTGACATCAACAAAAATGGATGTAAACAGAAGTACTCATATATCCAAACTTCCTCCTACTTAGATCTGTTAATAAAAAAAAAGCAAGCATAAAAAAAAAAAAAGCATAAAATTGCAGCATAAAATTGCCAGTGAACTTTATCACTTTAAGAAACACGTTGAAAAAAGTTAACTGCTACAGTTTTAAGAAAAGCTAGGCACCTTCTTCTTTTTTCTTTTCTTTTTTCTTTTTTTATAAAGGATTCTATTTATTCCTGGACTAGAAAGCCAGGGTAAAAAAAGTACAGTGACAAGAGGAAGATAGACAACTGACATCCACACATTCATACAAGCCCCCCTCCTCATTTTGTTATACATTACCTGATTTGATTGTAGCCGTATTAGTGCAATTGTGACAGAGAAAATTGAGTAATGTCCGTGATTCTTTTTTTATTTGCACAAGCTTTCGGGGTATGTCCCCTCAGGGGACATACCCCGAAGCTTGTCCTGAAAAATTGTATGTTAGTGCAAATAAAAAAAGTATCACGGACAGTACTCAATTTTCTCTGTTATACATTACCTGAAAGTAGAAGCTGGTTGATGCAGCCATAAACCCCAGATCTTTTCAAAATGTTATGGACAGACACGACTAGTATATATCAGTCTATACTTAGGCAGGGTCACATTGACTAGTTTGAACGACCCTATCACCGGGAGACGGGTGGGAATTTTTCCAGTCTTAAAGGAACGCTTTCCTTGCATAGCAAAACATTTGTTGAATCATACTCTTGGATATGATCATAGAACAAAGTCCTCAACAATTTTTGAGTAAAAAGAACTGTGGGATAATGGACACTGGTGAAGCCTATATAGTCAGTGAAAAAGATATGCAGTTGTTGCCAGAAAGAAGATATCTCGGAACAAGATGTAAACACAATTTGGTGTGTTTAATCCATGGTTGTTATGTTCGTAACTGTTATGGATCCTTCTGTAATACCTATTTCTTAGCCAACTGCGTGGGCGATTTACATGCTTGCTGTGGATCTTCTACACTGAGTCGTAAACCAATAAATACATTGAAACAGAAAAACAATGTGGCATAATCTTTGCATCACGAACAGGGGCGTTTCTAGGTCTACAAAAGAATCTGGGGCTAGAGCCCATAGCAGCGTAGTAAAGAAAGTCATATGCTTGGGCGGGCATACGCATGTATATACAGTAATATACGTGTGTGGTATATATATATCCCCAGAGAGCCCCCCACTTACCTCAGGGTCGCCAGAGAGCCCCCCCTTACATCAGGGTCGCCAGAGAGCCTCCTCCTTACATCAGAGTCCTCAGAGAGTCTCCCCCTTTCATCAGGGTACCCAGAGGGCCCCCGATTTACATCAGGGTTCCAGAGAGCCCCCCTTACATTAGGTTCCCCAGAGAGCCTCCCCCTTAAATCTGGGTCCTTAGAGAGCCTCTGCCTTAAAATCAGGGTCCCCAGAGAGCCTCTTCCTTGCATCAGGGTCCCCAGAGAGCCCCCCACTTACATAAGGGTCCCCAGAGAGCCGAGCCTCCCCTCCCCTTTGGGGACCCCTGCAGAGACTCAGAGCTATTGGCCCCAGATTCGGGGCTATAGCCCCAAAAGCCACCCCCTGGTGACGCCCTTGATCACGAATACACTGCATGTTTATTCAAAATAAAAATTTCCGTGGAATGTTTTTTTTAAAGTGCTTAAGGCATTAGTTTACTTGGCATAGTTGTGAATGCGGTAAACATGTATGTGCTGAGAAGTAGAGAATCGTACTATACTTGAGATGAAGGGAGGGGGCCAAAATTTTTCACTTCGACCGTAGAAGCATTTGCCCAAAATTGTGGTAATTTAAAATCTAACGTATGTCTGATTTATTTCTTTTTCTTCTCTTGTTAAAAACTGTTAAAATAAAGTTCTGGTCTCGGGAAACCCAATAATTACTGTACTACATCTATAGTTCACGGTACATTAGTGTGAACAGTACGTTTCTATATAAAATCAAAGACTATAGACTGTGGCATGCAGTACTTAACAAATTTGTCAGTAAAGAAATGCCCCACTTACTTTTGACGATCAATGTAAAGGTGCCTCTCTTGGTGGTCAGTGGGAAAGGCCCTCTTAGACTGATCAGTTGTAGAAAGACCCCCCTTTCATTGGAGGTCACTGGGAGAGTCAGAGAAGAGCCACATTATGTGGTGGTCAGTGGGAAGAATGTTCCACTTACAGATGGTTAAAAGGTCATTGGTGTCTGTGGTTACTTACCAAGAGTCAGAAATTATTCATTGCTCACGGTACCCTCAGCAGCTTCTAGAGCAGGGTTTCTCAGCCAAGGTTCCATGGAACCTTAAGGTTCCTCCAGGGGGTTGCTAGGGGTTCCTTGCCAGCAATTTCTACCTCTCAGATAATTTTCCATATACACCACTGATCTTTTTAGCTATCTGTAAGAAATTCTTCCCACTCACCATCACACTAAAATATCATGGGTTACAGATATAGTAATTTTTAGCAGGGGTTCCCTGAGACCGGAAAGTTATTTC
The DNA here is from genome assembly GCF_042186555.1 of Aquarana catesbeiana. Taxonomy (NCBI): domain Eukaryota; kingdom Metazoa; phylum Chordata; class Amphibia; order Anura; family Ranidae; genus Aquarana; species Aquarana catesbeiana. Next base: position 659,652,843 of record NC_133325.1, on the reverse strand, counting down.
AGGGGTTCCTTTTTGTTGAAAAGGTTGAGAGAGGCTGTTCTAGAGCAGGGGTCTGAAAACTTTCTAAACAAGGCCAGTTTACTATCCTTTAGACTTTAGTGGGGCTGGACTGTGGTCAATGCCCCATCATTGGTATCCTTGGGAGTAATAGTACCCCATTATTGGTGTCAGTAGGAGGAATAGTGCCCCATTGTTGGTGTCGGTGGAAAGAATTATCCCCCTTTGTTGGTGTCAGTGGCAGGAATTATGCCCCATTGATATCCGTGGGAGGAATAGTACCACAAGGGCTGGATAAAGGCAAGCAAAGTGCTGTAGTTTGGAGACAACTGTTCTAGAGCAACCCTAGTTGGAAAGGTTGGCCTTACAAGACCACATTATTACTTCACATTGTTTTTAAAGTCATTAAAATGCAATCATCTGCAGATCTCATCCTGTCCTTGTCTAAAGTAATCTGTAGGAAGTTTGAAGCACAGTAGAAAACAAAATCATTCATGAATATTTGCATTTTTGTAGCTAATACGTAACTTGTAGAAATGGATGGGCTTTTGAAGCCAAAATCTGTTTATTTTCTGGAATGTTTGTTTTGTAATGTCATTGTAGGTCTTCATGTTTACATAACTACTTCAAATATGAATCGTTTTCCTGGAAGGTGCTCAATTTGTTTTCCCCTTTTCTTGCCATTTGGAATTGGCAGTATGGGGAAGCATAAAAACTTGTTTTGCCTAATGTTATTTACTTTCCTTACAGTTGATCTACAGCCTGCCTCCCCCCCCCCCGCTTACCTAATGCTATGTTCTGCACATATCAGATACTTACCCACCCAGTGGATCCAGCATTGTCCTGCCGAGATCCACTTCTGCCCCCACTCAGTTCTATGCTTCCATCTTCTTTTGCGACATTAGGAGGCTGATAAATGCAGGAAACCTGGACAGCTGCACTCTGCAAAAAATCATCCGCTTTATTGTTGTATTCACATCTTCAATAGTAAAAGCAAGACACTTTGTAGGCTGAAGTAGAAGTCAATGCATTTCACCCCATCTCAGCGCTTACTCAATAACTCATAAGTAAGTGATAAGATGGAGTGAAATGCGTTGACTTCTTCAGAACAAATCGAGAAAAATCTCAGCCACCACACACCATATAACCCCAGCATATATTAAGTGATAGCAGCCTCAGCCTGACTATATCCAGGCCACACACCCAACATGTTTTGCCCCACCCTTTACCTCCATGACTAAGCCCCCTGGGTGATGCGAAACATGTCAGGGGGCGTGGCCTGGATGGAGTTAGGCTGAGGCTGCAATCACTTACTACACACTGGGCTTGTATGTTGTGGGTGGCTGAGATTTTTCTCTATTTGTTCTGTGGATTACATGGAGTCAGGCCAGACTCCTAGCCTGACCTGCACCCTCAGTGGAGCACACAGAATGGGGGACATAGATGGCGGAGCGGAGACCCTAAAGTTGGTTTGACTTCTTCATCCCACAAAGTGTCTTTCTTTTACTATGGAAGATGTCATTACAACAATAAACTGGATGATTTTTTTCAGAGTGCAGCCGTCCAAGTTTCCTGCATTTACCTACTTATACAGTTCACTGATTTTGGCTAGCACCTGTCTTTATTGAAAGATGTAAAGGATTCTACATGGCAAGCTTCCTGTGAGCAGCGGATTTAATGTTTAATATCAGGAGGCTGCTGACTCTTCTCGATTTAGCCAGCGGGCCTCCGATGACCTGCTTCCAGGCCCGCCCCCCTCCTCCATTGTCATTGATGTTCATATCCCAGGAGGCACAACAAGTATAGTGCATGCGATTAAAAAAAAGAAGATAACTAATCAAAACAAAGTGGCTGGACATCAGTGGCAGCTTGTGGCACTGATGTCCACCCCCCTCCCGCTGTCTGCTGGTCAGTCTGGCACTTACCCCATCTAGGCGAGCGACAGGTAGCGTTCTCTCCCTCCTCAGCAGCTTCAAACTTGCGGCTCCTCCCCTCCTCCTAGGCTTCCAATAGGATCACCTGTCCTTTCAGCCAATTGGGTGACGGGTCTCAAAACCTGCTTCCTGATTGGTCGGGAAGAGGATCAGTGTTACACTAGCGAATATTCATTCGCTGGTGTAACACACCTAGGTGGGCTCTGTTTACATTCTCTGTGCCCTGAGCCCACCCTATTTTGAAGCTTATTGGAGCCTCTGGGTCTAACCAGGTGCTTAAAAAAAAACAAAAAAACGCCATTGTAATTCATGCTTCCGGCGTCCTGCAAGGGGCAGGATGCATAGAAAGGGGGGCAGCACCCGTGCGCCCTTAATGGACGGGCCGCCCCTGCTGGACACATTTATATAGTCAGGAACCTTGTCTTTGCAGTAGCTGGCATACCAGAAAACATGGGAAGCTGGCTACAACATAGAAGACTTGAAAAAAGATGTTGTTATTTATTTTTGGTATATGTACTAGAGAAATGATCAGGCTTTTTTTTTTTTTTTTCCTAAGTGCAGTAATAAAACACTAATGGCAAGGAAGGGTTAAAAACCCTTACAAGATGGGATTGAAAAATATCAATTAATCCATAACGTCCAGCGGGATGCCTCCTGGAAGTAAAGACAGCTGCAGGTGAAAGGTTCCAGCCGACCAGCAGTGGTAAACACTGTGTCTCTGATCCGAGATAGAGAGTTGTGCTGTCAGGACCAGCATGGAATCCAGTCAATGCTGAAGTGATGGCAGAGTGGGGCGGGATATGATTCGGAGCATGCCGACTGGGTACTGTCGGTTAAAGTTACTTTGTTATCCAGAGCACCCTATTCTCCACACTCCTTGTGTTTTTATGCAGACTGGTATTGTTCTGTCTTGGTCTGGCTTTTTTATGTGTTGCATAATTTCTTGATGTGTTCAGTTTTTCTGTAAGGCCAGGAAAGCCTTGTTGTTCTAAATAAAGAGGCCCTTATGAGAATACACCTTGCCTTAGCTGTTCAGTCTGTGCTGGTTGATAAAGATCCTTTTCTAGTAAGGGGGCGGGGGGGTTAGAAAGGTGTCAGTCTTCAAATTGCATTCTCATGTAGCGCTATGGTCACCACTTTTATCTGACCCTTCTGGGCACGTCTGCTAACATCACCTGCCTAGTACCTAGTTAATCCTGTCCTGTAGTGATGTGACAGCCAGAGCGGCTGAAAATAGCAGCATGCAGCAGGGGCAAGCATCTGACACATGGAAGTGACAGATAGCAGTGACACCATAGCCCTTCAAAAGAGCAAAGATAAGAAGTTGCTGCAACCAGTCAGAGAAGTCTAAAGATCTTCTCTAAAGGGGGGCGCTTTTTTTTTATTGTTCGTGACATGGTTGCTTTAAGGTCCCTGGATGACCCTAGCAGGCGATTAAGACTGAGCAAAACCATCACGCGGTTCTGCTGTGTATTTGATTGGTTTATCTGTAGCCTTTCCAGTTGTGCCAGCATTAGGAACTGTTTATACCAGTGAGTCAAATTGGATGTGCCATTGCCAGGCCCTCTCTGTAGATCGTCTTCAGAGATTACACTTTCTGCAGTGTGGTTCATGTGGGTAATTGCTCATATTCGGTCCAGGCGGTTTTTTCTACAGTTTTTCCTAAATCAGTCTGATCTTCACGAATTGGGAAGTGCCCAATAAAATACTAATACCAGTGTTGCTGCAGGTGCAAAGTGGAGAGCAATGACTGCAATCGTTTACACTGTGTAATGGCATCCATTTTTGTAATGTCATTGTTTACTATTGTGATAGCTGTGAATGGCCACAGCTGTCACATGGTACAGGAGCACTGTGATTGGCCCAGTACCATGTGATCAGTGGGTGGAGAACCTGTCTACAAAATGGTATTAAGAGCATTTAATTTAACTTGCAGTAAAACAACGACCAATAATTTTTCAAGTATTTGGAATTAAATTTTTGAAACCAACCCATAGCTTGTTGCTATAGTAATCTAATTGCTTTTTGCGTCGTGTTATTAATTTAAATGAAGAACATTATAAGCTCTTTGGGTCACCTTCACATGTGACCTCTTGACATATGCAGTAATACAGTTATGACTAAAAATATATTTGACAACTCTTATATTACTTCTATTTTGATGATCACATAACTTGAAGGATTGTATTTCTGTAATAGTCACTGTTGATGATTAAAGTCTGGTGCTAGGATAATGGCTTTAAATATAAACTCCATCCAGCAGCAAGTTCTCAGGCCCAGACAGCTGTTGTCCAAGGACATTCTGATTGGCTGCTGGTGACATCAGTTACCACCAGCTGGCTGTGTGCATGTCCCCTGAGACTGAGGTAGCGCTCACAGCTGTAACTGCTTCCAGCATGGGAGGAGATGTCTGCTTTGGATCTGCTCATGTGATTAATGGCTTATGTGGTCTTAATAGACAGTGAAAGCACTTAATTCCCCCCCCCCCCATATATACATTTAGTCCCAGGTGATATGGAATGACCTTTATTATTTGCTGGGGGTATGGCAGGAGTTTTGCAGTTTTTTTGGCTATAGCAATAAAGAGCCAAAATTTGTGTTGCAACCATAGCTGTGGGAAGATTAGTGCAATGTTTGCGTTGTTCTGCAGAAAGCATAACTTACTAACACTTAACCATTATCGGGCAATTTAAAACATTACATAAACTCCTACATTTGGCCATGTGGTGAGCATATCATTATACAGAGTAGATTTTAGTAGCGCTAGTAGGAGTTAGTGTTTCAATCCTTATGGTAAGTCGACATTCTTGTTGTTGGGATTGATGTGGTGAAAGGGGGAACGTAAGTACATTGTTGGGTTCATAAGATGTGCACCCTCCTTTGAGGTTTCCGTTGATGAGCCTGCTGTGTTTCCAGAGGGCTCGGTGGTAATACCGGTCATCCCTGGTATACCCACTCAGTCCCATACCTCTTGTTTCCCCTTTTAAGCCTGTTGTGGTCTCTTCTTTTTATCAAAATCCAATTACTGTTTTTGTTGCAGCATTAAAGAAGGTTTTGATTGCTTGTGGGAGGAAGCAACCTCTCACTCCAATCTTCTTTAGAAGGCTGGTTGTAGGTGAATCTGTTAAATCTCTGCATCCCACTTCTACTGAGAAAATCTGAATTTTTCCAACTATTAACTGGAAAATTTTAGCTACCAATCTTCTATATCCTACATTTCCTGATGACATATTTGACGGGTCTAGGTATTGTTTTTGCACCATACAGAGCCTAATCTGTCATATTAATTGCCCTGTTTAAAGTGGAAGTCCATGCATAATCTAAAATCCCTGCATCTATAGACACCATGGATCTAACACCAACCTCTCTATTGCTGAAAAGATGAGTATACCTTTTTGGATGCCGATCTCACCTGCTCCGACGCGATCTCTAACGGACATGAAAAACAATGGTTGTAGAATGAATGGGAAGTGAAGTCACCCATAGAGCTACTATGGGGGCTTTCGTTGTCCTCCGTCTCCTCTGCACCCGCCTACACAGAGAAGCCGCGGCTGACAGTGCATCATGGAATCTGGTCGGAGCGGGTCAGATTGGCTTCCAAAAGTATGTATACTCGTTTTTTCTTTACAAGGATAGAGGTTAGTGTTAGATCCTTGGTGTCTATAGATGCAGGGATTTTAGATTTTGCATGGACCTCCACTTTAAGCGTGTGCATGCTAAGTAATGTGTGAATGTATCACTTAAAGACAATTATTACCTCTCACAGGGTCACAGTAATTCCCCTCCAACAATTCCTTCATGTGCTTTTCTTTCCAAAAAGAGAGAACCATCTTTGTTCAAGGAGAAACCTGGGTCAGAATCTACTGAGACTGAGAAAACCTGAGGGTTGCATTACATGGATAGGTGTGAACTCCTAAAATCCAAATGGGAATAATAAAAACATCAGCAATTCCCAGAGCTCTAACTATTGACCACAGTGTCGCATGCAAGAATGTTTGACTATTTCATTTAGCTCTTTGACAGTTAAAGTAGATAAGAACCCTCAATAACATTTAGCTTGTACAACTCATGGATTGTGAACCATTAACCATTACTTTTTTTTCATATAATTTGTAATATTTAATAATTTTTTATTATTATTTTTTTTTTTTACTTCTCAGTGCTGATTATATCCTACGGCTTCTTTACAGCCACTTCCTTTCTACGTGGATGTAATCTATTAGTGGCTGCATGACATTTTCTCTGGACAGGTTTTCTGATGATGATAACAATGTAACCTACCTGCATAATGTGTGTTGAAACTGCAACTTGCAGGTTCCATTGGAAGCCCATGTAGCAAATTAAGAACACAGGAGCACAAATGTGAGCCACAGACAGAGCTTTGTTTCTCTATAAAATAACCCCCCCCCCCCCCCCCCACTCAAAAACTTTTATGGCAGGATCACCAGATATTATTCTAAAAGCTGCAAATTTAAAAATACATATTGAAATTGACCTCCTGAAATAGCCATAACATGTTAAAGCATAAGCTTTATGAGATTTTAGCAATTGGATTTACTAATTTTTTAAGATTGAATCAAGCAGGGCATTTGTTTTATTTTAACTTGACTGTGCAAAGAGAAAAAAAGCTTTATGCACAGGAGACTGCAGTGGTAGCAAATGGCTGATAAATCTAGGACAATAGAAGGAAAATTGGGGGCACAGAAAGAGTTGCACCCTCATCAACTCTTGCAGGTGTGAAATAACTTGTATAATTTATGGAATATAATGCTAAATTGCAAGGATATTAGAGGAGTTTAGTTACCGATACAAAAACTGTAAACTCTAGGAGGAATAATATATTTAAAGCTGATTCTGGTAAAAAAATGACCAACCCCCACACTTCCCAATCCCATACCTTCCTGCTTTCTTTATTTCTTTCCTTGTGAAGCAAGGTATGCTTACCTAAGCCCACCATCCAGGTTCCTTCCTGGTGCTGTTTCTGGATGTGGGAACTGCAGTGCTCCAGATGTGCCCAAGGTCTGCCTATCCCCTGCAGTCCTCCTGTGCTGACGTCAGGCTGTGACGTGGACACCTGAAAAAGGACCCTGCCAAATGAAAACCGAATAGGAATCCTAGGTCATCACGTGACTGTGGCTTTAGGAAAGTTTAAGAGACTTTTTCATCCCAGCGATTAGAGAGTGGGTTTGTCCAGACTTGGGCTTGAAGGGGTAGGATGTCAATAAAGACTTCTCACGCAAAATGAGCATTAAATATTACTTTAATTAGTGAATTCTAATCTCTACTTGGGTACTTCCTAACCTATTCTCCGAAATGTGTAATATTTTTTTATGTATGTTTATGACATTGATATAAATCTATTGGTATACAGTTAAGTCCAGATATATTTGGACATGGGCAAAATTTTCATACTTTTGGCTCTGTATGCCACCAGAATAAAAATTTAAAAAGAATCAATCCAAATTAATTTGAAGTGCAGACTTCCAGCTTTAAGCCAAGGGTTTGAACATAAATATCAAGTACAAACTTTAGAAACTACAACCATTTTTTATATACAGTCCCCCCCATTTTCAGGGGCTCAAATGTAATTGGACAAATGAATATAATCATAAATAAAATGTTCATTTTTACTATTTTGTTGAATTCTTTACTGACAATGACTGCCTGAAGTCTTTGAATCCATGGACTTTACCAAAGACTGGGTTTCCTCTTTTCTGATGCTTTGCCAAGCTCGAACTGCAACTGTCTTCAGTTTGTTGTTTGTGGGTCTTTCTGCCTTTAGTTTTGCCTTCAGCAAGTGAAATGCATGCTCAATTGGGTTGAAATCAGGTGATTGACTCCGCCATTGCAGAATATGCCACTTCTTTTCCTTCAAAAGCTCCTGGTTTGCTTTAGCAGTGTGTGTTTTGGATCATTGTCCATCTGTACTGTAAAGCGCCGTCCCAATCACTTTGCTGCATTTGGCTGAATCTGGGCTTGACGGTATATCTCTAAGCAGAATTCATCCAGCTGCTTCTGTCTTCTGTCACATCAATAAACACCAATGTTCCAGTGCCACTGGAAACCATGCATGCCCGTGCCATCACACTGCAAGCTCCACCATGTTTTATAGATGACGTTGTGTGCTTTGGATCATGGTCTGTTCCAAGCCTTCTCCACACTATTTTTTTTTCTTCCTGTCATTCTAATAGAGATTAATCTTAGTTTCATTCATCCAAAGAATGCTTTTCCAGAACTGGTCCGGCTTTTTTGGATGTTTTTGGCAAAGTCTAATCTGGCATTTCTATTCTTCAGGCTTATGAATGGTTTGCACCTTGTGGTGAACCCTCTGTTTGTTTTTTCTCTCGTGAAGTTTTCTCTTGATTGTAGACTTTGACAATGACATGCCCACCTCCTGGAGAGTGTCCTTCACTTGTTGTGAATGGGTATTTCTTACCATAGAGTGGATCCTGCGATCATCCACCACTGTTGTCTTTTGTGGACGTCCAGGCCTTTTTATTTTGCTGAGCTCACCAGAGTGTTCTTCTTTCCTCAGAATGTACCAAACTCTTAATTTGGCCACTCCTAATGTTGCTGCTATCTCTCTGATGGCTTTGTTTGTTTAATTTTTGAAGCCTTACGATGGCCTGTTTCACTTGCATGGGCAGCTCCTTTGAACGCAATGATGTAAGTTCACAGCATAGATTCCAAATGCCAATCAACTCCAGACCTTTTACCTGCTTAATTGATGAAGTATTAACGAAGGAGTAGCCCACACCTGGCCATGAAAGCTCTTTTGATGTAATTGTCCAATTACTTTTGGTCCCTTGAAAAAGGGGGGATGACTAATTTTAAGAGCTGTAATTCCTAAACCCTTCCTCCGATTTGGATGTACATACCCTTAAATTAAACCTGAGAGTGCACACCTTCAGCCCATAGCCATTATATAACTGTTGGCTTAAATATGTTTTGGTAAATGCCTGAAAAAAAACTAAAATTGTACCTGTGTCCAGATATATATATGGACCTAACTCTGTCCATTCTTATTTTAGATGTATTTAAGTGAGCACGGTGTAATACCAAAGCTAGTTAAAATAATTTGTTCTAGACTATTTAACCAGTTCAGTGACAAGTGACAATATTTAACCAGTTCAGTGACAAGTGGCAGATAGTGTCTATCTGCACAGCAGTTACAACACTACCCAGCCTGCTCTGCTTCACGTGCTGCTTGCCCCCTCTATAACCTTCAGTAGTCACCAGAAGGATAATGTTTTTACGGTTCATGAACTATGGTAATTTGAGTGCATTCCAGTTTGGAGCAACATGCAGCAGTTATGGCTCGGAAAATACTTAAATAATGAGTACGGGGGTTTGGGAATTGCTGGTAAGTGTTGGGTTAATCCCACTATAATGGGAAAGGTTACATTTGCATTGAAGAAGAAATCCTTTTCAATAATGTTGTGTTTGTAGAGTCCCTTCAGTATTATATCTTGAGTCATCTGGGTTTGCACCTGTCTCTGCCTCGGGGTTTCAACCTGGTTTGCAAAGTCACATAGAGGAAAGGATTTTATTAAAATGCATGGGAAAGAAGCAGGGTGCCCTCTCCAGAACAGAGACAGAACGGGGAGCTGATTTGTGTATAGTTTCCACTGAATAGTGAACTTTCAGTGCCAAAAGTATGATGGTTTAATAATCTTTGTCTAGCCGACTTTCATTCTTTCATCTGGCTTCAATCAAACACATCTAAGAAAGGTACTGACTTAGGAAAAGCAATGACAACTATAGTAAATAACTAGAAAAGTAGTTATTGATAATAAATCCAGTTGTAGGTGAATAATCTGACATGTAGGGTTTTTTATTTTGTTTTTTTAGAGTAGCAGTAGTTGTTTTTATAACGTCACTTAAGCTGACCATAGACTGTGAGTGTAAAGCTGGCTATAGTCAGTTCGAATCTTGGCCAGCTCAGCAGGGACCGGCTGAGATTTGAACCATGTATGAGTAGGCAGAATGTACCCAAGTTGATTGATCAACTTGGGTACAACCAGCCTGCCTGATATTACATGCAATTGGCACTAGCAGCTGTTCTAGCCACTAGCAATAATCTGTGTTCTCCAGGCGGGACATCTTCCTTTGGCCCCTTCCCCCAACCCATGGTTGTACTAAAGAAATTCGCTCCATCTATGGCTGACCTTCATTATGTGTGTAGTATTAGGTAAAATTGTTGGGAGTGGTGTAATACTCCAGCATCCAACCCATCACAGTAAAGGAAGATGTGGCATATACTCCCTTCCAGTTGTTTAATGCCGGCCATAGATGGGTTGGGGGCTTGCTTCCTTGCTGAACCGGACAAGATTCGAACTGTCTGTGGCTGGCTTTACGCTCACAAGTGTTATAAATATTCCACCACCCCCCCCCCTTTGCATGCTGTAATTATTTGAGTGGGCAGAGGGACCGGGTATTTACACACCCAGACGTGTTGGATACCTGCAGATGTTGTGGATCAGTGAAGATTACAGATAATCGGAAAGGTAAGTATGCAGCTTTTTCACAGTGTGGGTTTAGATTAGTTTGGATCCTGGAGTGACAGGGTCACTTTAACATGCAGGACATATTAGGTAGGAAAAGTCCCCTCCCTATGTAACGCATATAGGGGCGGAGCCTTGGGTGTGACTTCATCCCTCAGTCATTTTATAGAGCTGAATGCTGGCATTTGTTTGACACGTGCATTTGACCTAGCACTGGCAGCAGTGCTCTATTTTGTAAGTGCAATAATTATCTTTCAAATATTAAAACTTTTAAACAGAGAGCATTATATCTTGTGTGGTCTCCTTTCCTTCCCATATACATTTGATGTTCTGGAGTTTCTGAGGACCTGTGTACCCTATTTTAAGGAAAAAAAGGAGTGAGGATTTGCCAAGCATCTGTCAGGGCCATTTTCCCTGAGGGGAACACAGCTTGCTTTGACCTTTCTGGTAATGCAGGGATCGTGGCCTTGAGGTGAGCGGCCAACTTGTATGTGTGGTGGGGACACGGAGCACTTTTATTATTTGGATCACAGTGGTGATCGACCAATTTATTGATTGGACTTTATAGTTTGATTTTACACATTTTTTGGATTGTAATTTTTTTATTTTTGTTTGTACATTACATATTTTAAGTATATTGGAACAGTATATTATTATTTTTCGCAGATAAAAAAACGATCATAGAGGTTATCTTCATCAACCAGTAAATGTATATAGAAAAAGCAAAGATAAAGATCACTTTTTTTTCTCCCTCTGACTACATTGTCACCAAAAAAGAGAAATCTCCAACAAGCACAGAGACTGCTGTAAACAATTGATTTGGAGTTATAGCTTCCCTATGCTAGTTTAAATAAGGTGTTTGTTTTTTTTATTGCTGTCTTTCTCAAAGGAAATCTTCTGATGAAAGCTACAGTGAACATTAAAAACTAAGATAGGTTCTAACTATTCTCCATTCAATCTAAAACAAAACTAATAAGAGTCGGGTCGCAAAGAGCACCAAACTAACATCTCAAGAGTCCAATGTCTCTAATAGTTCAGGAAGAAAGCAAAGAACAGCCAAGGTGTTTCGGAAGCCAGAAAAATCCCCCCTTTCATCATGGCATAAAAGGTTAGCAGATTTTTAATGGATTTAAGAATATTCTTAAATGATTCTGTATTCCCTAGATATGGAGAAGAGCGGCCAGTAAATAACTGCGCCAGTGTTAGCAGTAAGGTAAATACATCAGAGTATATCTTAAATCAATTGTAAATCTGCTATACTTTAAAGCCCCGATAAAGGGAAATTTTCTGGCCCCTGGACTGTATTGGCAGTTTTTTTGCTTGCTTGCTGAGTTATTAAAGACATTGTACTCTCAAGACATTTGTTTGGCTCTCTGTTTGACCTAAGCATACAAGGTTATTGCTGTCAGTGTGCTCAGTTAGGTAGATTTACTTGATTTCTTTGTGCTGATGACCATTGTCTCAAAAATAGAAAGTAATAGGAAGTCCAAAATTTTACAGTTGGCAAAATATAAGAGGTGAGGGGAAGTCTTCCAATGTCCTAGTGACTATTGTCTAAATGGGGATTTCTCCTCACTCTGTAGAAATTTCCTCTTACTACCTGTTGCTTCTTCAGGACAGGAAAGTGAAGGGAAATCTCCACAGTGGAGCACCTAATTAACAAACTGTCAGGGGTTTAACCCTTCCCAATTTATCTAAAACTGAAAAAATTGTTATACATACATACACTTTAAAACCTTTTTTCAGTCAAGGCACTCTTTAAAATTCTACACAAGCTTAAGGCACCACCCCATTCTAAAACTAGACTAATTGTTTTGCATAATGTAGCAACATTCACATGTGTAGGCCACCCAACATTAGCGGCGTTGCTAGGTCTACAAAACATCTAGGGCTAGAGCCCATAGAGGTGTAGTAAAGTCATACGTTTGGACGGGCATACACATGTATATACAGTTATATATGTGTGTGTGTATATGTCCCCAGAGAGCCCTCCCCCTTGCATCGGGGTCCCCAGAGAGCCCTCCCCCTTGCATCGGGGTCCCCAGAGAGCCCTCCCCCTTGCATCAGGGTCCCCAGAGAGCCCTCCCCCTTGCATCAGGGTCCCCAGAGAGCCCTCCCCCCTTGCATCAGGGTTCCCAGAGAACCTCCCCTCCCCTTGGGGACCCCTGCAGAGACTCGGGTCTATGGGCCCCAGATTCGGGGCTATAGCCCCAAAAGCCACCCCCTAGCGACGCCACTGATTAGCGGTGATACATTCTTCCAAAGCAAATACACCTTTGCACACTGGTACTGATTAGTATTCCATTGTTTCTCTTCTGCTGCATTCTCTCTCCTCCACTCGGCTAATGTGACCCCAGCGCTGATGGAGAGGGGCAAACAAGGATGCTGTGCAGGTGCAAGATATCCTCTTTATCAACCGATGGCATTATTGGTTGTTAGGACACTGGCAGCAAGAATGTTGTAATGGTGCAAAATGAAAACCTGTGGCTTTGTGTAACTAATAGGCAGGCTTGATCCACCTGCTGACTTGTTTACAGTTTTTGGGCAATTTCTAGGTATTTTGCCAAGGCACCCCTGAAGACCTAAAGGCATCCCAGGGTAACAGACAAACAGAGTATTGGTAACTGTAAGCGCAAACACACAAGTCCATATATAACAGGAGATATAAAGGGCTGAGCAACTTAGTCCATAGGGGACAGGCTGGAAGTGCAAGGGTTAAGTGGTAACCGGTAATGTAATGGTTAAAGTAGGCTGGTAGGCTAGGCAGCTGCTGTCCTCAGAGAGCTGGCTCTGTGATGGATGAGAAAGGGGTAGAGAAGGAAGCGCCACCTGAGTGTAGTATTAACAAATGATGTTTAATGACACCAGGTAAAAACACACTTACAGGATAAAAACATATAAAAGGCTCATCTGTATAGGTACGTGGTCCTCGGTGTTCCCTCTGATCTTGTGGTGGTGACGCTGCAGGGATGCTGGGCTGCAGAAGGTGGATTACCAGCCGGGAGCTCCTTCTGTGGCCATCAGGAAGAGGCTAGGGGCCGGCGTGGAGCGTGCATGACGTCACAGGTCGTCCGTCCGCTTCCGGGTTCGGTATCCAGGGGAGGGATCGTCCAGGGAGGAGGGCTAGCAGGGTGGTTGAGAGAAGGCTGGTTGAAAAAGGCTGCTTTAAAAGATGTATGGAAATCCAGCTATGGCATCAATTTGTGGATGCCTGGCAATGCTTTTAGTACAAAGATGCGTTTTCATTTTCACTGATAAATTGGAAAACAAATGTTTAATTTCAGACCAAGGATGCATGTTCTCGTAGCTGCTTGCTTCCAGCAGGCTTTGGTGGACTAGTATTTTAGTGCTGAATTTAAGAGTGTTTCTATTTTGTGTTATCTGTGGTTTCAGCATTAATATTAACTTGTTTAACCAGTCCAGAAATAATAGGGAAAAAATACATCTTATTTCAGACTTTTCTTTTAAATAATCAAATCACTAATACTGAAGACAAATGCGCCATTATTTCCTTTTTGAATAATGCATCATGATGAGCCAGCACTGCTGAATTTATGATCATGTGGGAGAAGAGACACATTTTTGTTGTTTTGATTATAATTTTAAAGTGGTGGTGTTCTTATTTAATTTATTTAAGTGCTACACAGTGATGTGTTTTGTAGTACTAAATTGCATTCTGTTTTCTTTATTTGCTAATAATTTAAAATGCTCCAGGCTGCTGCATCTATGTAGCGTGTGTGTGTGTGTGTTTGTGTATATGTATATATAATGTGTGTGTATATGTATGTATATATAATGTGTGTGTGTGTGTGTGTGTAAATTACATGAATGGGCAGGTTGGTTGATCTACCGATTTTCCAGTTTCTGTACTAGCCTGTCGTTTTTTTCCTGAACGATCACTGCCACCGGTTGTAGCCAGCAGCACTGATCAGGGCCTCTGAAAGGCAGTACAGCCAGCCATCCTGTACTGTCTTATTGCAGACACTGATCCTCTTCTGCCTCTCCCTGCAGCACTGCCAGCTTCTTCCTCTGGCTACTGCACTGCAGGGGGAGAGGTTCTAGCACATTCACCCATCCATCTGCGGTCCGCCCCCCGCTCCCCTTTCCCACACAGCGCTACCGGCTTCTGTCCTGCTGGCAGCTGCTGCGGGCACACGGTGATGTTTCAGGATGGAGAGCGGGGGAAGGGGCCAGTAAATATATAATTTATTGGCCCCTTCCTTTCCCAAATTAACACAGTGAGTGATTAGTACCAATTACTCCTGTGTTTTTTCATTGCTGAAGCATAGTAAACTGTGTTTATTATACTTAAGTTTGTGAATGAGCAAGAAGCTTCAGAGCGCTTCCAATTCATTCCTCTGTGCAAATTGAGGCTGCAGGTAAAAGGGACTGATAAATCTATGTCCTCATTTACTTCCGACCAGGGTGGGGGGGGGGTGCCCTGTCAGGTAGGCTGTATGGGGCCCTGCGTTTTCTAACAGCAGTCCTGCCACTGATCAGTGTATTCTGTTGGTGGGGAGGTCTCCTCGCAGTCAGAACACAATATCTCAAGGGATAGGATTCCCCCATCCACCTCAAATGTGTGGTTGAGTAAATCGGGTCATTTTATTTACTTATATCATTCAACCTGCTGGTTGAATGAAAAAAAAATGATTATTGTATGTCCAGCTTTAAAGTAAGCCTGTCACAAATCTGGATACTTTAAAAAAAAAAAAACTTGTAATGAAAAAAGTGTATAAGCAGAGTTTACCTTCAGTTAAAACTACATATGAAAACAATGAGTTAAATCAGAGACATAGATGATTGAAGTTACATGAGCACCTTTAAAGTGATTCCCTGCCGGGTGCCACCAATAGCAAGCATCTTGCTATGAGGGTACTCAAGTGGGCTCTCTCCCGAACAGCGCTGTGTGTGTGTGTCCATTTATACACAGGCCCCGCTCTCTCCTTATTGGCTCACTGGCTGTGATTGACAGCAGCAGGAGCCAATGAGGGGAGATAGACCTTGGAGAGTTGCTGCTCTCATGCACATCAATGGCTCAAAATGGGGCTCAGGTAAGAATAAGGAGGGCTGGGGAGGGGGAGCTGCACCTAGAAGGTAAAAAACCTTGAACTTTTAGAACCACTTTAACTTTTCTTGTATAGCTTTCCCCCTGCTCTCAGGCCTTGATAATGGTTAATTTAAAAACCAAAGCAGTTTGTAAAAAAGAAAGCTGAATGCTAAAGCTGGCAATACACGTATAGATTTCTGTATTCAGGCTGATTGAAAGAAATCGTCCATACTAAACAACAAATCTTCCCTGCCGTCTATTGTATTCTGACATTCAGCACCTGTGAATGTCAGAATACCCAAACAGTGGCTGCATCAGGGCTGCAGTAAGGCAGCCCATAGATGGATCAGCGGGTTGAATGAAAAAAATTGACCTGATTCCCCCACTCACACATTTTGAGGTGTATGAGGTAATCCTCTCTGCTGAGGCATTCTACTTTGACAGCGGGGGCACTTCTACATCACCAGAATACACAGATCAGCGTTGAAGGCTATAGTAGCTGAGAGTAAAGGTGATGGACTGGCCAAGCATGTCTCCAGACCTAAACCCTATTGAGCATCTGTGGGGCATCCTCAAACGGAGAGTGGAGGAGCGCAAGGTCTCTAACATCCACCAGCTCTTTATTTTTGTTATGGAGGAGTGGAAGAGGACTTCAGTGGCAACCTGTGAAGCTCTGGTGAACTCCATGCCCAGGAGGGTTAAGGCAGTGCTGGGAAAATAATGGTGGCCACACAAAATATTGACATTATCACTTAGGGGTGTACTCACTTTTGTTGCGAGTGGTTTAGACATTAATGGCTGTGTGTTGAGTTATTTTGAGGGGACAGCAAATTTACACTGTTATACAAGCTGTACACTCACTACTTTACATTGTAGCAAAGTGTCATTTCTTCAGTGTTGTCACATGAAAAGATAGAATAAAATTATTTACAAAAATGTGAGGGTTGTACTCGCTTTTGTGAGATACTGTGTGTGTGTGTGTGTGTGTGTGTGTGTGTGTGTGTGTGTGTGTGTATATGTATATATATATATATATATATATATATATGTACACGTCACTCTATTAGGTACACCTGTTTAATTGCTTGGTAAAACAAATTGCTAATCAGCCAATTTCATGGCAGCAACTCAAAGCATTTAGTCGTGCTAAAGTTCAAACCAAGCATCAGAATGGGGAAGAAAGGGGATTTAAGTGACTTTGAATGTAATATGGTTGTTGGTGCCAAACGGGCTGGTCTAAGTATTTTATTTCAAAAGCCACTGTCAATCATTAAGTAGACATCGTATCTTAAAGAAGTTCCATTTAAAGAAGTTACATACATTTGTCTATTGTACATTTAAGCTCCTGTGTGTTTGTTTTTTTTGTTTTTTTTTTTAATATTTGAAAACCTTTATAAAAAAAAAAAAAAAAATTGAAACAAAAAAAAAATTGCTGATCTACTGGGATTTTCACGCACAACCATCTCCAGGGTTTACAAAGAATGGTCCAAAAAAAGAGAAAATATCCAGTGAGTGGCAGTTGTGTGGATGAAAATGCCTTGTTGAGGTCAGAGGAGAATGAGCAGACTGGTTTGAGATGATAGAAAGGCAACAGTAACTCAAATAACCACTTATTACAACCAAGGTATACAGAATATCCTCTCTAAACACATCGAACCTTGAAGAAGATAGGCTACAACAGCAGCAGACCATACCGGGTGCCACTCCTGTCAGCTACAGAAACTGAGGCTACAATTCGCACAGGCTCACCAAACTTGGACAATAGAAGATTGGAAAAACATTGCCTGGTTTGATGAGTCTCGATTTCAGCTACAACATTCAGATGGTAGGGTCAGAATTTGGCGTAAACAACATGAAAGCATGGATCCATCCTGACTTTTTTCAACGGTTCAGGCTGGTGGTGGTGGTGTACTGGTGTGAGGGATATTTTCTCACTCATACTTTGGGCCCCTTAGTACCAATTCAGCATCATTTAAATGCCACTGCCTACCTGAGTATTGTTGCTGACCATTCTTAATGACTACAGTGTACCCATCATCTGATGGTTACAACCAGCAGGATAATGCACCATGTCGCAAAGCTCAAATCATCTCAAACTGGTTCCTTGAAATTTACAATGAGTTCACTGTTCTCCAATGGCCTCCACAGTCACCAATTCAATAGTGCATCTTTGGGATGTGGTGCAACAGGAGATTCACATCATGGATGTGAAGCCAACAAATCAAGGCAGTTCACCATTCTTACAGGAGGTGCGAAATGTAATTTGTGTCCCTTCAAAGCAGGGAATACATGTCATCTCTTCCCCCTAGTAAATGCACCTCCCACAGTGTAGTAAAACACTGGCTAGGCAAACGCTGTTTACCCTTTGATCGGCCCTTTCTAGCCAGTGTCATTAGTACAGTGACCGTGCATATTTGTTTTGGCACTGATCACTGTATAAGTGTCACTGGTCCCCAAAAAGTGGCATTGTCAAAATGTCTGATGCAATTTCACAGTCCCGCTATAAGTAACTGATCCCTGCCATTATTAGTAAAAAAAAAAAATCCTGTAGTTTGTAGATGCTATAACTTTTGCACTAACCAATCAATATATGCTTATTGGGATTTGTTTTACCAAAAATATGTAGTGGAATACATATTGGTGTAAATTTATGAAGAAATTTGATGTTTTCATCTTTTTTGGATAGGTTTTATAACAGAAAGTGAATATATATATATATATATATAATATATTTTCAAAATTGTTGGTCTTTTTTTGTTTATAGTGCAAAAAATTAAAAAAGCAGGGGTGATCAAATGCCACCAAATGAAAGCTCTATTTATGGGGAAAAAAAGGACATGGGTGTTATTTGGGTACTGCGTAATTGTCAGTTAAAGTCTGTTAACGTTTAGTAACACTAATAGAAGTATGTATATATGTATGAAGTCGTTTTCCTCTATCGGAGCTTGTTTCATCCTGTAATTTGAATTTATATTTACCATCTTGCTACAGATGTTTGGTGTGCATGCCTATGTGTGTCTAATTTCCACCACAGTCTGATCTGATTGGGTCATTGCAATCCAGTGAGGTTTGTATATTTTGAAACTCGCACACATGTGGCCAGGTTTCTCCGATTACGCTAGAAATTAGTCACAGACATGTGTGGCCTTCATATCTCCACAGTGTTTTATACAAACAGAAAGCACAGCAGTGTGACAAAGTTCATATGGAGAAAAGATTTCACTATAGATGCACAGTACTCATTCATTGTTAGTGCAGGGGAAGGAAAATGGTGCAAGTGAGTATAGGTGCATTTCTCCGAATATCACTTTTGACACTTTATTTGACAGCTGCTATTTTTGTGCTGTCATGTTTTCTAAAAACATTGTTCCTGATGCCCTACAAGGGGCTACAGAGCAGGAAAACTAATATCAATATGTATCTATTCAGTTAGTAAATTACAGTGACATTTCATTGAAGCCTTTTTACAAGTAGCTCTGACCTACAGAGATGAGCAAGAATTCTCTCTTATATACCACCTGGCTTCAGGACAGCCATCAGAATTTTGTGGGCCCCTTGCACAGCTTTAGGCGTGCCCCCCCCCACCCTGAGCCCTACCACCAACATTCTCCAGGGCTTGTCCATGGGCCATCCTACTGAATTTGCACTCCGGCCACCTCACCCGTAGGCACTCAGCCACCGCCCCGCAGTCCTGTATATATGTCAGCCCCCTTCACACCCATATGTATGTCAGCCCCCCCTCACACCTGTATATATGTAAGCTCCCTTCACACCTGTATGCATGTCAGCCCCCCCTCACACCTGTATGTATGTCAGCCCCCCCCTCACACCTGTATGTATGTAAGCCCCCTTCACACCTGTATATATGTCGGCCCCCCTCACACCTGTATATCTGTCAGCCCCCCTCACACCCGTATGTATGTAAGCCCCCCTCACACCTGTATATATGTCGGCCCCCTCACACCTGTATGTATGTCAGCCCCCCTCACACTTGTATGTATGTCAGCCCCCCCTCACACTTGTATATATGTCAGCCCCCCTCACACCTGTATGTATGTATGTATGTCAGCCCCCCTCACACCTGTATATATGTAAGCCCCCCTCACACCTGTATGTATGTATGTCAGCCCCCCTCACACCTGTATGTATTTATGTATGTCAGCCCCCCTCACACCTGTATATATGTCAGCCCCCCTCACACCTGTATATATGTCAGCCCCCCTCACACCTGTATGTATGTATGTATGTCAGCCCCCCTCACACCTGTATATATGTAAGCCCCCCTCACACCTGTATGTATGTCAGCCCCCCCTCACACCTGTATGTATGTCAGCCCCCTCACACTTGTATGTATGTCAGCCCCCCCCTCACACCTGTATATATGTCAGCCCCCCTCACACCTGTATATATGTCAGCCCCCCTCACACCTGTATGTATGTCAGCCCCCTCACACCTGTATGTATGTCAGCCCCCCCTCACACTTGTATGTATGTCAGCCCCCCCCACACTTGTATATATGTCAGCCCCCCTCACACCTGTATGTATGTATGTATGTATGTCAGCCCCCCTCACACCTGTATATATGTAAGCCCCCCTCACACCTGTATGTATGTATGTCAGCCCCCCTCACACCTGTATGTATTTATGTATGTCAGCCCCCCTCACACCTGTATATATGTCAGCCCCCCTCACACCTGTATATATGTAAGCCCCCCTCACACCTGTATGTATGTCAGCCCCCCCTCACACCTGTATATATGTCAGCCCCCCTCACACCTGTATGTATGTCAGCCCCCCCTCACACCTGTATGTATGTCAGCCCCCCTCACACCTGTATGTATGTCAGCCCCCCCCCCTCACGCCTGTATATGTCAGCCCCCTCCCCACACACACCTGTATATGTGTCAGGTCAGCCTCCACACACACTTGTGTATATATACCAGCCCCCCCACACACACACACACACACCTGTATATATGGCAGCCCCTCACATACACAAACCTGTAAACACACAAGGCTCTGGCCCCTCCCTGTACACAAACAGCCCCCCTCCCTTTGCCTCACAGCCCCTACTTGTAAAGAAGGTCTTCCTACCTAGTCCCAGCCCATTTTCACAAAGCTGATATGTTGCTGAGAGGCACAGTACAAATCACACAAGGGGTGCACATACACACAGTAGGCAGTAAAGAGCTCGATGTCTGAGCTCAGTGACACGAGAACAGCAGAAACTGTGAAATCGTTTCTGTAATGCACAGCACGGCTCCCCTTCACCCGTCCTGCCTTCTTCTGGTCTGGGCGGGCCCCTCAGACCCCGGAGCCCCTTTCAGTTGTGATGGCTGTACCCCCCTGATGGCGGCCCTGCCTGGCTTACTTAGTTCATTGACATTGTTTATTAAGTAGCCAAACATAACTCTTCCTCTGATGCGGAACAAGCCTGATTTTCCAGAATCCACAGGATCACTCAAAGATCAGGGTCATTGTTTCATCAAACTCCTAAGCCGGTCATACATAGATTGACATTTGGCTGGTTCAGCAAGGAGCAGACAAATTTTGATTCCTGTTTGATCAGGGAAGTTGTACAAAAGTCGATCTACTGATTGACTTCTGTACAACCACCCTGTTGGATTTTCCCTGCTCGCTCAGCCCTGCAGGCTATAGCCTGCAACACTGATCAGTGTATTCTAAAAGCGGGGAAGTTTCCCCGCTGTCAGAATACAATGGCTCAGAGGAGAGGATTCCCCCATCCACATCCTGTGTAGATGGGGAATCTGTTTTTTTTTTTTTTTTTTTTCATTCAACCCAGTAGTTGAACGAAAAAAAAAAAAATTAATCTAAGGGGCTGCTTTAACCAATGTGAAACAACCATTTCCCTCAAATGCAGCACTAGAGACATTTCCTTATTTGTCCAACAATCCATTCCTCTTTTAAAAAATCTTAAATTACTTCTATAGTTAAAAAAAAACTCTCCTAAAAGAACTGGGAAGACTCGTTGGAATGCTTCTTAAGCTTGTCTACCCCGATAAAAAAAAGCTATTTCTAGTTTGTGTCTCTTATTACCAGCCTCTGAACAAATCTTAAACAGCAACTGGACTCAGCAAATTGACTTGAAGTTTCCCCCATTAAACTGTGGACACTCTTTTAAACTCTTTTTGTCTATGTTAGAGAACGATTAAAGCCTTAGTGTATCGGGAAATGGTTCTGTTTTATTCATTTTATTTTTGTCACCATTCTTTTATATCTCCTTATTTTCATACCTTATGGGCTTGAACTAGCACTTTTGTTGTCTTAGACATCCCTGGCATCTAAAGGCTGCAAAACTATACTGCGGAAAATGCCAATTTTGCAAAAATTGATTTATCCCAACACCTCCTCAATTTCATTATTCATAGAACCCAACAATCAATGGTGCAATGTTTCAGATATACTCTTAGCTGGACTCAACTTGTTTTTTTTTTTTTTTTTTTTCATTTCTTTATTTGTGTAAGACATGCAGAAATACAGAATCCTTCACATTGGTGTGCATACAAAGAAACAGTCCAAATACAAGATCCAGCATATAAACGTCACTTTACATTAGTAAATGAACCACAATCTCAGGGAAACCATCCCTGGACTTCCGGGTCTAGGGAGTCTCTGCAGTCTGCATGACAGTTTTCCACTGATGTCACCGTAATTATAAATGAAAGGTAGAGATGAAGCAGAAACAGATGGTATAGGGGAGAAGAAGAAGAAAGTGAGTGAGAGCAAAAAAAAAAAGTGGGGGGGGGGAGATAAGGAAGGAAGGATGTGCCACCACCCAGTCACCCAACCATGTCTGGGGGCAACCTTGCAAGACGGCCCACAACCAGGGAGCTAAGCCACCAGCTCCGCGTATTCCTCGAAATAGACAAATTTGTGCCAATAGAACCATCTCGTGAGAAATTTCTCACAAAGGCCCTTCTCTGTGGCCACCAAGTCCTCAATTGCATTAATTTCTGCCACTTTTTTCAACCAACCAGCGACCAATTGTGGCAGCGTCTGCTTCCAAAACAGCGGGATGCAGCTTTTCGCCGCTGTGAGCAGGAGAGGCAGTATGGATCGCCTGTAAATCTTGGTCGGAATCTTGTGGTGGCTACTTGTTTTTCTTATGATTATTTATCACTGGTGGTTAACTTGCTAAATGTTGCAGCCATTATTCAACTCTCAGATACTGAAATACTATCTAATGATACAATTTAATAGTCTATCAATTGCACTGTGGGTCTGATACCTTTAAACCATCACTCGGTACCTTCATCTAGAGGTTATTTTTATACTTTAAAGTCTAAGCAGCTTTCTGGGACTTTATCTGAGCAGTGTTAATGAAATGTTGTTCTCTTTGCCAGGGAAACTTAGTTTCAACACAGCACTTGAGTGTTATGACAGCCACGCTAACACAGCGTCCTCTTTATAAACTATTCTAGACAAGTTCTCTAACTATATAGCTGTGTGTGGTGTGGATCCTACATGGAGGATGACGGCAGAGTTAATTATTGATGAAAGATCACAAAAAAGACAAGGAAGTGGAGTTTATGGCTTTCAAAACTTTTGTGTCTGTTCAAACATAGCCTGATCTATAATCTATAAGGACAGCACAGCACATGTCAGTGTGTGTATATTTATGTAATGGGAGCGGTGAGGTATTTACCATGATATGGCATTGATCTGTGCAGCTTTTGTTAATTAAAATAATGTAAGTTTAAGTAATCTCCCCACTAATGTATTTACTAGTGAGGTCATTTCATTACAGTGTAGAGTCCACATCACTTAATGCTGGAAATGTTAACAATTCTGATGTGGGTTTTCACTAATACACATTGATATGATTAAAATAGTTTATTCTCTATCTCTGAGTCCACTGGCAGATGCCTGATGAAAACAGATGAGTGTGACTACTAATTTACCAGGGAAAGTAGATCTATTGCTTTTTCTTCTTAAAGGAGCAGTTTACCCAAAAGAGATATCCACTTATTTGTCTTATGAGTTCTTATCTCTTCAACGCTCCAAAGTGAGAACCGCTTGACATAGTGTTCCCAGCCAATTTAAGGTTTTTCTCTGCTCACCTTTGGGTGTTCCTACTCCTCCACATTCATAAAGCCCCAGAAGGAGAGTGGCAACCCGCTATAAGGCCACCTGCAGACTTCCAAAGAGTAGGGGAGCTTCCATGTACAGTTGGACTTCCCTGAGGCCTTGCAATTTGGTAGTGAAAAGATAGGAACGTTCTGCACAGAATGGAGGTGAACAGGAAAAATTTGACATTAGATTATTATTTCATCTGGCCCAAAAAAGCTAGAATTAGCAGGCTGTCTTCTCATGTCTATGGGTACCCAAATGGCCACAGTAGGTGTGCCTTTCTGAGAACTTTGCCATCAAATTTACCAAGTGACAAGAAACACTGGTTAAATCTCCAGCATCTGCCAAAATGATTGTTCTTGTGTGGTCTAAATTTTTAAGACTAGGTCTGAAAATGTTCTTACCTTTACATCTTACCATGTAGTGGGTATTTGACGTGAGTGATTAAAGCAGAACTCCAACCAAAAATAAGATAAAAAGGAATAGCCTAATAAAAAATACAATGACAAAACCAACTTTTGCTGCATTATTCAGTTTCAATCCAGAGTATTCCAAAGCAGTACTTTTGCGGCTAGGTATCCTCACTCTGATGGCCAACATCGTTCAACCCACTTTTTCTGATCCCAGCTATTTCCAGAACTGCCCCAGCCTTTGCCTGGACAGTGAAAGAAGTAGCACTGCAGTGAGCTCATCTCTCTGTCACTCTGCTCACTTTTCCGATCAGCATGTTTGTTTTCAGCACATGAGCTGTTTGGATCCTTGTGCTAAATGAATGTATTGATGATTACAAAGTTGCATTCGTTTGTGTCTTTTAAATGTTTCTAGAATTTAAGCTTAGGAGTATGTAAAGGTATAAGATCATGTTCAGCTGATTTCGACATTTTTGGTCAGAGCATCCAACAATCATATACACTATATTACCAAAAGTATCGGGACGCTTGCCTGTACACACACATGAACTTTAATGGCATCCCAGTCTTAGCTCATAGGGTTCACTATTGAGTTTGCCCACCTTTTGCAGCTATAACAGCATCAACTCTTCTGGAAAGGCTGTCCACAAGGTTTAAGAGTGTATCTATGGGAATGTTTGACCATTCTTCCAGAAGCGCATTTGTGAGGTCAGGCACTGATGTGAATGAGAAGCCCTGGCTCGCAGTCTCCACTCTATTTCTAATAAGGAGCCCTCTGATCCCGCCTGTATTGTATTGTAACTGTACTGTTTTCCCGCATGTTGTAAAGCGCTGCGCAAACTGTTGGTCCTTTTATAAACCCTGTATAATAATAAATAATAATAATTCATCCCAAAGGTGTTCTATCGAGTTGAGGTCAGGACCCTAAGCAGGCCAGTTAAGTTTTTCCACCACAAACTCACTCATTCATGTCTTTATGAACCTTGCTTTGTGCACTGGTGCACAGTCATGTTAGGATAGGAAGGGGCCATCCCCAAACTGTTCCCACAAAGTTGGGGGCTTGAAATTGTCCAAAATGTCTTAGTATGCTGATGCCTTCAGAGTTCCCTTCACTGGAACTAATCAGCCAAGCCCAACCCCTGAAAAACAACCCCACACCATAATCCCCCCTCCACCAAATGATTTGGACCAGTGCACAAAGCGAGGTCTATAAAGACATGGATGAGCAAGTTTGGGGTGGAGGAACTTGACTGGCCTGCACAGAGCCCTGACCTCAACCCGATAGAACAACTTTGCGATGAATTCGAGCGCAGTTTGCAAGCCAGGCCTTCTCGTCCAACATCAGTGCCTGACCTCACAAAATGTGCTTCTGGAAGAATGGTCAAACATTCCTATAGACACACTCCTAAACCTTGTGGACAGCCTTCCCAGAAGAGTTGAAGCTGTTATAGCTGCAAAGGGTGGGCCAACTCAATATTGAACCCTATGGACTAAGACTGGGATGCCATTAAAGTTCATGTGCGTGTAAAGGCAGGCATCCCAATACTTTTGGTAATATAGTGTATGTGTACACACACTTTTTAACATTTACCAGTCATCCCTTTACTGGCTTATCTGCCAGGAAGTCTATACTTGGGTGATTGTGGTGGTTGATTTTGTCTTTGCCTTCCATAAGTGTATACATGAATAATTGGGCAATCTGCAAATGCATGTTTATGCTTAGATCTTTGGCGGCTAATATCCTGGCCAGTGGATCAAGTCTGCGCTTCCAATTTCCATCTGATGCCTGCTGGCAGCTGTAGACACAAGATAGCTAGCCAAATCCAATACCTGTGCTACGTATGGGCTAAAACCAGCTCTTGGAAGTGACACTGGGTATCGCTATCAGGTCTCTTGTACATGGGCCAGCTGAGCCAATTTAGCATAAGTGCCGGCATATTTCCAACACCCAGGCAGCTCACGTGTAGCATACTACCTGTCATTGTCATTATTGGCTGTACTCTGCTGTGCTCATGTATACGGTAGTGCTATCGTAAAACATTGTAAAATATTTTTGCTTATGTCTTTACTTTGTACTAGTGTTTACAAAAGCATGTCAATGACCGTACCTTGGCTGCTGGGGTGGAGGAAATGTGTCTGCAATTAAGCTAAAGGGGCTCTACTGATGTGTAAGTGCTCTAATGGTGATACCAACAATCACTTCCAGCAGCTGGTTTTAGCCCATACATAGACCAGGTAGTGGATCAGGATTGATATCACATGTCTACAGCTGCCTGCAGGCATCAGATGGAAATATTGGATATACTCATCCATTGAGTTAAAAAGATGTGTCCAGTTCCCCACTGTCCTACTTAGACACAGAGATGGGTGTAAAGCTATTATGTACATAGTTCTGTGTCAGAACACACAGAGCATCATGTAGGTTGGTGCCAGAGTGATGACATTCAGGCTGGTGCTATCAGACAGAGGAGTCTGGCTCCAAAAGCTTGGCACTTCTCCCAGCAGAAGCATCAGTGTTAGTGGGAGAATAGATATCATGGTATGTGTTGTCCTGATAACCGCCACAAAGATGCACTCTGGTTCCTGTTTCCACATTCTCATTTGCTTTCACATTGGAAAGCAAAATCTACATAGCTTTATAATCATTTGCAAATAATAATAAAAAATAAATAAATGTGTTAATAGGGTAAGCAGCTATTAAAATCTGTCCAGGATGCTACAGTCAAAAAAATATTCCAAAGCTGTGAACATCTGATTGATTGTTAAATGTTCTATAAAAATTTAAATATGGTGAAACTTTGACTCTGCCCTCTAAAACTCATTGACCAGGTAACAAGGCCGGGAGTAAATTTGAAGGAGTCACAGCATTCCAAAGCTGATATGAGAGAAACCAACCAAGAAGCACCATAATGCACCCAAAAAGCTGTTTTTTTTGTTTTAAGATTGGCACAAACCCATCCATTGCTGGAAAAACCCTTTTGTTATTTGGTAATATGTATGTCTGCAACACAACAAATATGGGAAAAAGGGGTCCTTAAGTATCATGAGACCAAAACTGAACAAGTTGGCTTTAGCATGAAATGCTACATGTGGAGGTAAGCCAACACTTTTCACCCCTTTGATGAAACATGGTTGTAGCAGCATAATATTATGGAAATGCTTTTTATCTTCAGTGATTGACTAGAACTGAGGGCAAGGTAGGGGAAGCCAAATATAGGGCATTTTTAGTGGAAAACCAGTCTGCAAGATACCTGAGGCTGGGATTAGTTTAAACGTCCAGCAGGAAAATGACCCTGAGCACACAGCCAACGCTACACTAAGCTGCTCAAAAACCAATAACCTGAACTTCTTAGAATGACCTTGTGAAAGTCCAGCCCTCGCTCATCTAAGAATCTGCGGCTCACCAACTGTCCTCATTTAATATTACAAAACTAGAGAGATTACCAAGAAAAATGGCAAAAGTTGAAAGACCAAGTTGTACTAAGCTGGTTAAGACTTGCCCCAAAATTCATGCAGCTTTAATTGTAGCCAAAAGTGGTACTATACAACCAACAACTATTTTTTTTGTTTATTTAGCTTTTTCTCCACATTAAAATATACAATATATAACATTTAGTGTACCTTGAAAATGTTAAAGTATATGTGAACCGTTACCTTTTAAAACAACCCTTTCAGTTTATGTTCTTTAGGCACAAGAAAATTATAAATACTTTTTTTTTTCCTTTTTTCTATCAGTGGTCGCATGACCTGTTCTCAGCTGCATAAGGGGCTTAGAGGATAGGGGGTGGAGATTGCAGGCGGGTGTGTCAGCAGAAGGCAAGGAGAAAGCAGTACACTGATCTTCCCCATGCTTAGCTGGGGAGGGGGGGGGGGGATTATGTCAGCAAAAGTCTTGTCCATTGGAGGACAGGCAGGCTGTGCTCCAAGCACAACCAGACGAATGTGCTCCCTAGCATGGTCACTTTGAAACCGGAAAGCAGGGAGACTGGCAGGATCACCGGGTGTTTCATACAAAGAAAACCGCATACTTTTTAACATAAGTACACGGTACAACATACACATATCAGGAATAGGAAATGTTGGGGTAACATGCTCTTTACATGTTAAAGAGTAAATAACCATCTCAATTCTAAAATGATTGAAAACCTATTCTAAATGCCTTCAAAGTGTTACTAAACCCAGGACCCTGCATGCACTATATCTGGTCTCCCACAGTACACAGAACATAGAAATGCAATTATTTTAGTAAATATAAACTGCTTAATATCTTTTCTCATCAGCAGTATATAGCAGTCTTATGACATCAGTGTCTGGTTAAAGCTTGTAGGAGGAGTTTTCATCCTCTTTTGACTGTCCTATGAGGCTGCATGACCCCTGACCCTCTGTCTGGGCAGTGCTGATTGGCCCTGTGCTAATGACATGCAGCCTCCCAAAGAAAAAAACAACTCTCTAGCAATACACACCAAATTGAGCATGTGCAGAGTGCCCCCAAGGCTCTGTACTATCAGCAGATAGATTGGGGAAAGTAAAAGAAGGGGAGGATCAGAGAAGACAGGACCAAACAGCCTTTTTACACAATGCAGAGGATTAACCCTTTAGGTTTCACAGTTAGTATAACAAGCATGCTTTACTGTATATACAGACTGATTTTACTGTTGTGGGTTTAGTAACACTTTAATATTTAAGCACAGAAACCTAAAACATGCAAAACCTGAATCCAACTTTTGCGCAGTCATGTATTTTATTGAATATATTTACTTAGAATAGATGTCAATTGTTTTAGTTTTGTTGAAAAAGAAGATATTATAACGCAAGTTGTCCATGTATGAGCCAATACAGCCCTGTTTTAGCTGATGTAAGCGTATCATCAGTGTAGAAATCTGTTGGAGCAGGTTTGAAGGTGGTAAAGCTTGTGCAGAAGGGGACCAGATTAGAAGGTTTGTGGAGGTCAATCAGGCTGAGTGAGTAAACCGGTACAGAATGTTCCTGGCTGAACATCTTCTAGAGGAGATAAGCTGTACAAGACTAGTGTTTATTGTTGAGATACTAAATCTGCTTCCTCAAGTCTTGTGAACATTCATAGGTTGCACAAATTTATTTGGAATTTTAGGGATTAAAAAAAAAGAAGGGTGTTCTTGGCACTTGACGGTATCTTGTCGCTGGCTATTTTTTACTGATATATCTAGATCTGCAAGATGTATATTGGTACTCATAGTTTCTTATAATAGGATACACATGTTCCTTTTAATTCAGGTGGCAAAAAAAACAAAAAGTGCTGACATATACTTGTGCATTATAGCAAGAGCACTGGGGACCAGCAATGGCACAGTCCTGCTTTAAAAAAGTTCTAGTGGAAATATTCGTAAGTTGCTATTGGTGAGAATACTTTCGTTTCCGGGTTGTAATGCGATTCAAATGCTTCTGTATTTTCTGAGCAATCCAGAAAAATACATATGCAGATCTGTAGTTCTGGCGTGCTAAATGCTAGTTCCAGGTTGGATGTATTTAGAATATTGGCTTTCAGACAACTGACTTTTTCAAGAGTTCAGCAATGGCAGCCCCTGCACTGTTTGATGTGGATTTCCTTTAATATAGTTGCAATTTTTTTTTTACTTCCTCATCTTTCTTTTCTCTGATCCTCATTATAGGTGTTCATTGCAATGAATTTCTATTTTAAATATATGGAGAACAATATTTTGTTGTATTCTAGGTTCAGCTGTTGAGATCAAATGACACTAGTCAATCCACCACTGAAAGATAATTGGTGTATACTAACTGTTCAGTACCATATAAAGCAGTAATCTATTTAAAGTCTGCAAAAGAATTGATATTGCTTTGAATCAGATGGATTTTGATGTTTCTAACCGGGGTGCTATCATTCTAAATCCTGCATAGTCTCCCTGTGTAACTCCAAAGCTTATGTCCACTTTATGGGGGGAAATTAGTAGAGTATTGGAGAGGGGCTGCCGGTGGAGCATAGTGAACAAAAAAAGTGGTTCTAGAGGCAGAAGGTTTTTTATCTTAATGCATTCTGTGCATTAAGATAAAAAACATTCAATGTGCAGCCCCCCTAATACTCACCCAAGCCCGATCTTGACCCAGAGATGTTTCACAAGAGCCTCGACTGTCCGGGATTCTCCCTCCTGATTGGCTGAGACACAGGAGTGGGCTCCATTGACTCCTGCTGCTATCAATCAAAGTCAGTGAGCTAATGAGGAGAGAGAGCTGCCGTGGGCCAAACCATGGCTCAGTGTCTAAACGGACACACAGAGCAGCGGCTCGGCTCACGTGTCCCCATAGCAAGCTGCTTGCTGTGGGGGCACTCAGCAGGAGCGAGGGGCCAGGAGTGCTGGCGAGGGACCCGAGAAGAGGAGAATCTGGGCTGCTCTGTGCAAAACCACTGCACAGAGCAGGTAAGTATAACATGTTTGTTATTTTTAAACAAAAGAAAACAAGACTTTATTATCACTTTAGGCTGACCATACATGGATCGAATTTCGGCCTCTTCATCGGGGACTAGTCAAATATTGATCCCTGTATGGGCAGGCTGGTTGTAAAGAAGTCAATCTACAGATCAACTTCTGTACAACCACCCTGAAGGATCCCCTTGTTCAGCACCGCCAGCTTGATTAGTGTACTCTGATGGCGGGGAAGTTTCCCTACTGTCAGAATACAATAGCTTAGCGGGGAGGATTCCCCCATCCACACCTGGTGTGTGGATGGGGGAATCAAGTCATTTTTCCTTTCACCCCCACTGGTTGAATGGAAAAAAAGACTTGTATGGGCTGCCTTAACTTTTGGCTGAAATGAAGCAGGCCTTGTGGCAGGTTAGTTTTGGGTGATGTGAACTAAAGCCATTGCTGGGTCACTTACCAACAGTAGCATTGTATTGAGGGTATCGGCAGTAAAAGAGTCCTTAGTGTCAATCGCATCAGTCACATAACCTGGAACTTGAGCACTGCAGGATCTGCTTCTTATAGTTGACAGGTACGTTTTTTCACTTTGCTACAGACCTATTTACTCTACCCAGTGCCTCACTAATATTTTAAAATGGATATCAACTTTTGCATTAGGTTCACTTTAATGGTAATAGAGATTAGAGTAGAAAGGAGTAATAAAGTTCCAGTTTTTACATTTCAACTCGATCATATACTGAATGGTTTGAACGCTATTATTGACCTATATTTTTATGTTGTCTACTAAACAGTGCCGTTTAGGCTTGTAGATAAAGTATAGCATTTTATTCATTTTTTTTATTTGTGTAGAATTCTTTTGTATGTTGCTCATGCACTGTTCATTCATTGTTTTTTGAACATCGCATATGTTGATTTGAGATTTTGTTGAAAGCCATAATATAATAGAATGTCTATTATGTTTGTGCCACTCCTATGGCATGTTTGAATGCAGGGTTTTCTTTTCATTCAGTGCTTCAAATCCTTTTGGTTGCCTTTTTAATTTGGGCATTAGATTTCACAGCTATAGACGGAGCGACAGCTCCACAAAGGGATGACTTGTAAACTGAAACCTCTCTGAAGTCTCTATGCTGCGGGGAGAAAACCGATGTCTTAGTGAAAGTTGCCGTATTTACAAAGTCCCGCTGTGCTTGGGGAAATATTCACTATGCAGAGTCTAGCTCTATGTAAGTTCACAAGTTGGTTCCTGTTGTCCATAAAAAATGCAAAAGAATCCCATTAACTTGTAAAATGTATAAATATTAACCTGCAGGAAATCTGGTTAAGATAATCATCAAAATAACAATTTTATGATGGTGACATGTAGACACAGTTATACCAGGTATGCGTGTGTTTAATAATTCAATAAAGCATATTGATTTTGGTGTAACACCAGGAACATGAAAACATAACATAATATTTCTGGGGATACGGAGCAACTTTTCAAATGCCCCTTGTTTTACTATGCTTTGAGAGCTGCCCTCACAGGCCAAGGCCAGTGTAATTAAAACTGGACTCCAGGTACCATATATTTTGCATACTCACTCTGGGCTAGCTTGGCACAAATGTAAATATGCCTACGTGATACCTGATCAGCAGTGGCAGGTGGTGTGTTTTTTTTTTTTTTTTGGAGGGGGCAGCAAAATGTGAGCTTGTTTATCTCATGAAACCATTCAATGTTTTATCTCATGACGTGATATTGAGTGGGATGGATACAGTGGAAAAGAATCAAAACCCCTTTCAGTTTTTATTGCTAATGCTTTAAACCTAGAAATATGCCAACTCGCCAAGTTAGTGGCACTCCCTGCAGCCTATGTATTAATACAAATGAAAAAAGGTGACTAGAATACCAGTGAAAGGGAAGCTGTACATTAAATTAAGTAAATACAAAATATCTGTATAAATGTCAAATATTGAATGAAAAAAGTATCAAAAATCACACACACACATAAATACCCCTCTTTCACCAATAGAAAAGACTACGTTGTCATTGAGGAGACTTCCCTTCACTTCCTGTCCACTAGCCAAAACAGGAAGTGATAGGAAATCACTTTAAATTTAAAGAATCCCTTGATAACCTAGGTCCCCATTGGAACATTTTTCCCTCTATTACTTTTTGGGCCACAGCCCAAAATTTGGGATTTTCTTTTACATTCACTTTCAATGACAATGATAAACAGGACAAATAGAAAGGGTGAATCCCCCTAATGGGGGACAGACCACAATAAAAACCTTGCAGGGGGCTCTAATCCACCTCCACTCTATCCATAACTAAAAAAATGTTTTGCCTTTAGTTATACTTTAGGTAAATCAACCCCAATAATTTTGTTTTTCCATATTTAGGTTTCTAACTATTACTGTTGAGAAACTGATCCAAAAAGGTAGAGACTATTCCAAATTGGCTAATATATTTTTACATTCCTTAATTGCTGCATGCCATGCATGCATACTCCTTTTTTTAAATCCTGCATTTTTTTTTTTTTTCTTAAGTCCCTATTCACACTGGTGTGGCTTTAAAATCGCACTACTCCATCGCCATTTTAGAGCCACACATCAGTGCTATTTGCACTGCCGATTTGATTGCGGCCTGCAACTTAATTTATGCAATTCGCAATTAAATTGGTAAAAAGTAGTGCAGGAACCTTTTTCATAATGGCTGCAACATGAGTCGCAGCGATATGAACGGTTCCATTGCCAGCAATGAGGTGCGACTTGTGTCATTTGGAACTGTCAAATCGTATGACAAGTTGCACCGTTGTGAGCGGGGGCTTAGTGAATTTACTTTAACGCTGTTTTATGATGTATTTACTGAGTTTTTTTTTCTTTTTTTGTTTTTTTTTTTTTTTTTTTTTTTAGGTAAATACCTCATGAGATGATAGTGAATTGACATTTTCATTATCTCGTGAGATAGTATATGTATGAATGTGAGTTAGGGACCTTAGAGTGTAAGCTCCTTGAGGGTAGGGACTGATGTGATTATACAATGTATACAGTGGGGACGGAAGGACGGAAAAGTATTCAGACCCCCTTAAATTTTTCACTCTTTGTTATATTGCAGCCATTAGCTAAAATCCTTTAAGTTCATTTTTTTCCTCATTAATGTACACACAGCACCCCATATTGACAGAAAAACACAGAATTGTTGACATTTTTGCAGATTTATTAAAAAAGAAAAACTGAAATATCACATAGTCCTAAGTATTCAGACCCTTTGCTGTTAACTCAGGTGCTGTCCATTTCTTCTGATCATCCTTGAGATGGTTCTACACCTTCATGTGAGTCCAGCTGTGTTTGGTTATACTGTTTGGACTTGTTTAGGAAAGCCACACACCTGTTTATATAAGACCTTACAGCTCACAGTGCATGTCAGAGCAAGTGAGAATCATGAGGTCAAAGGAACTGCCTGAAGAGCTGAGAGACAGAATTGTGGCAAGGCACAGATCTGGCCAAGGTTACAAAAAAATTCTGCTGCACTTAAGGTTCCTAAGAGCACAGTGGCCTCCATAATCCTTAAATGGAAGAAGTTTGGGACGACCAGAACCCTTCCTGGCCGTCTGGCCAAACTGAGCTATCGGGGGAGAAGAGCCTTAGTGAGAGAGGTAAAGAAGAACCCAAAGATCACTGTGGCTGAGCTCCAGAGATGCAGTCGGGAGATGGGAGAAAGTTGTAGAAAGTCAACCATCACTGCAGCCCTCCACCAGTCGGGGCTTTATGGCAGAGTGGCCCGAGGGAAGCCTCTCCTCAGTGCAAGACACAAGAAAGCCTGCATGGAGTTTGCTAAAAAACACCTGAAGGACTCCAAGATGGTGAGAAATAAGATTCTCTGGTCTGATGAGACCAAGATAGAACTTTTTGGGCTTAATTCTAAGCTGTATGTGTGGAGAAAACCAGGCAATGCTCATCACCTGTCCAATACAGCCCCAACAGTGAAGCATGGTGGTGGCCGCATCATGCCGTGGGGGTGTTTTTCAGCTGCAGGGACAGGACGACTGGTTGCAATCGAGGGAAAGATGAATGCGGCCAAGTACAGGGATAGCCTGGGCGAAAACCTTCTCTGGAGTGCTCAGGACTTCAGACTGGGCCGAAGGTTTACCTTCCAAGAAGACAACGACCCTAAGCACACAGCTAAAATAACGAAGGAGTGGCTTAACAACAACTCTGTGACTGTTCTTGAATGGCCCAGCCAGAGCCCTGACTTAAACCCAATTGAACATCTCTGGAGAGACCTAAAAATGGCTGTCCACCAACGTTTACCATCCAACCTGACAGAACTGGAGAGGATTTGCAAGGAGGAATGGCAGAAGATCCCCAAATCCAGGTGTGAAAAACCTGTTGCATCTTTCCCAAAAAGACTCATGGCTGTATTAGATCAGAAGGGTGCTTCTACTAAATACTGAGCAAAGGGTCTGAATACTTAGGACCATGTGATATTTCAGTTTTTCTTTTTTAATAAATTTGCAAAAATGTCAACAATTCTGTGTTTTTCTGTCAATATGGGGTGCTGTGTGTACATTAATGAGGAAAAAAATGAACTTAAATGATTTTAGCAAATGGCTGCAATATAACAGAGTGAAAAATTTAAGGGGGTCTGAATACTTTCCGTCCCCACTGTATGTAAAACGCTGCGTAAATTGACGGCGCTATATATAAGTACCTGGAATAAATAAATAAATTGGAAAAAATGTATCACGCGATTCAATTATCTCATGAGATATTTTTAGTGAATTGAGCCCACTGTCTTCAGTGCCAGAAGCCATTTCTGTGCTGTATTGCACTTATGTAATTACTTTAGATCAGAAACTGCTAGCAGCATAAATGGTTTGGCTCAGAGTTATTTTCTTTTTAGATTGATTTGTAGATCAAGGGTGAGATGACGGCAGTCTCAAACCCCTCCACTGCTGTACAGACAATTCCCAGATCAGTGGACAAGTAATTTATGATGATCTGCTTTGTGTCTTGAGTTGAGCTGGTGCTGTAGGGTCAAGGGGTTCAATCTTGTCTGTGGCTTTTAAAAGTTGTCGTGCCTTGCTGCAGCACACACATAAGATTTAAATCTAAACATGCAAACTTTGGAGGAATGACACTGGCACAATGTGCAAAATGACTTCTCCCCACTCAGTTTGGGGTTATCAGACATCCTTATTGTCACCGAGTATAGTTTGGGCTGTGTTGGCATACCCTTAGGAATGAAAACGTGCATTTTGTTCCCTTTTTTTTCTCGTTTGGGTACTGCATGCTCACCCCATTTAGGTTAAAGAGAACATTGCATTTCCGATTGCTGTCAATTGGCTATGGTTGGTGCCACCCTTTAGAGGAAATGTAAAGCTAAAGTGCTTGTACTTTTGCACCGAATTTCATCTCTAGGTCTTGGATAACGTTTTACAGCTGAAAAACATGCCCCAAATTCCATAGAAATACATTTAAACAAAACCCCTGGCAAACAACTCAATGCGCCAGCCAGTCCCATCCTGGGTTCCTGGTTCCGGAGGTGACCAAAATAAGACTTAGGACTGATTTAGACTCCTGAGATAACCGAGTACTGAACAGCTCTAGATTTCTGATGGGATTAACAGGTATTTTTAACTTCACTTTACCATCAGTTTATTATATCTGTTAACAGCCCTCTAAGGAGCAGATATCAGAAGTACATTGTTAGGGTTTATATACCCTTTAAAGGATAAGTTGACCTTTAAAAAAATAAAAATAAATGCACATCGTTTTGCAGGTAAAAAAAATGTGCATTTTTTTTTTTTTTTTT